>NW_006788513.1:505374-539833 GCF_000442215.2 Lipotes vexillifer | reverse complement strand
GTGCTCCGCAATGGGAGAGGCCACAACAGTGAGAGGCCCGTGTACCGCAAAAAAATAAAAAAATAAAAAAATAAAAAAATAAAAAAATAAAAAAAAAAAAAGAATAACACATGAAAATTCAATTTTATTTTATTCTTAGTTAACATGAGCTTGCTTCAACTAGAAACTGGGAAGCCGCAACCTCTCTGGGTCTAATTTTTTAAAAAAGTGTGCTGAGCAGATGGCCTTCAAACAGATCTTCACGTGGGAAAAACATTTACACAAATGAGAGAACAGTCAAGAAATGGTATGAGAAAGTATTTGGGGGTAAAATCAAGTTTGACCCATAGCTCATGGCTAAATGTTAAATATTAGGGCAACTGAAATCTCTCTCCTGTCACACATATGCAACATGAAAAGAAAATGCACAAAGACAGATACAAATAGTTGTCTATGGCAAGTATAAATTTAACAGAAGAGGGAAAAAAACCCCTTAATTATATAAAATTTTAAAAACTTCTGCTGGTTAAAATTTATAAATAAAATACATCTAGAATAGATAATGAAAGAATATGTACCAAAATGTTACCAGTGGTTGTCTTTGGGGGTTGTTCTTTTGAATGGCCTATTTTCTTTTTTGTACTTTCTATACTTTTCACACATATAGACAGATTAGTTGTTTTAATAAAAATATAATTACATGGCACCTATTATGTACAACTCATTTTCACTTAGATATTACATATGTTCCTCAAGTTAGCATACAGTGAATTTAACTCCCCGCCCCTTTTAAATATATAATTATTTTACAAAAATGGATATATACCACAATGCTTTTTTAGTACTCTATTTTCCTATTTTGACTGTCTCCTATTTTGTCTTCCTCTCTCCTCTTCCTCACCCACATCCACCCACACATTTGACATTTAATCAAAAGCAATATGATATATAACCATCTACTCTTCTCTATGCTTACATGGCATGGTGACATATATATGTAGGGAGTTTCTGTTTACTATAAGAGTATTATACGTAATGCTCTGAATCTCTATTTTTTCATGCAACAACACTTTGTGAAAATCTTCCAGGTCAAATAGTAGACAATTAACTTTTTCCTTTTAATGAGTGCATTTTCCATGGCTTGCATGTTAAATGAACATATATGACAACTCCAACACACACACACACACACACACACACACACACACACACACACTTCACGTTTCCCCCACCCCTCAATAACTGTAAAACCTATTAGAACCACCATACGCAGACACACGTTAAATATGTATGCTGGTGCGTTTGCCTTTAGGCACTAATTTAACCACTCCTATAAAAAGCCACTCCAGAAACTTACTTTCAGTCCAAATGCTGTCCTATCTATGTTCCCCAATTGTCCAGGCATTTTAGTTCCAGGCCAGACTCTGGCAACATCCTAAAGGAGAGAAACAAAAGTAGCACTTTTAAGCAGTATTCTCAGTTTCAAACAGTACCAATCAAACCAAAATGCAAATAAGATATGTCATTAAAATGTTTTATTTTTTCCTCCATTTTGCTAGCCCCCAGTAAAGAACTAAACATGGATTTAGTCACATTTACCCCTAGAGAATTCCCTTTCTAAATTAGATTAGAACAAAAAAATATAGACTAAGAACATATCTAGGAGAAAAATTCAGTAACAAGAGAGCAGCAACTGAGCCAATAATGGCTGAGAAGGACATAAAAACATGTCACACCACCATTCAAAGCAAAAATGGACTGCCTGGCCTGTTTTCACAAATCTTCTGTATTAACTGACTTGGACTCCATCCAGTCCACAGCTGCTGGAATGGTCCTACTCTCCCACCCTGGCTTTTGATGTTACTATCCTTCTGCAGAGTGACTAAAGGAGAGAGTTAGTTACTACCAATAGTGAGAAACTTGGCTTCCATTATCAATATATTGACTTATCTGGTCAATCCTATAATTCACAGAAAATTATCTCAGAATGGCTAACTAATACTACTAAAAAAACTTAATTAGAACTCAACACTTGCACATAGTACATTTTAAATTTAGACTCCGGGTATACAGCCAACAACTATGTGTTCACAAGTTACTTGAGTTACTCTAGTCCCCCACTTTAGTGAGGTTCTGTTACTCATTTGAAATAGTTATGTTCATTTCCTAATTATATTCCATTATGGATTCCCCATTTTTATTTTACTTTGAATTTGTAAAACATTAACATGGTTCCAAAGTAAAAAGTATTAACAAAAAAATATATCTAGTTAAGTGCCACTCCTGCCACTCCTGAGCCCTTCCATACTCTTCCTACCCAAGAGTAAGAATCCCCCACGCTCTTTATGGTACACCTCTGGGAGAGATATTCAGTAGGACTAAATTAGCAGTACAAATCTCCTTCTCTCCTTCCTATGCTCTTACTGTCTATTTCTCCATTTTTTCTCTATTACTCTCCCCTTCATCATTATATTGTCCTTGACAACTTTTCCCAGTGGTCTCTTCTAAGGCAAAAACAAATCTGTGAAGGAACCAGTGAGGGAAGATGGCAGGGCATTCTGATCCCTGATCACTTACAGCTGACTTCAGAGTGTAGGATGGGAGACAGAGATGGGAAAGAAAGTAGGCAGACAAGTACTGAGAACACTGGCCGTAAGTAAGTAGGATATAACCAAATGATTCAAGTCTGGCTCTGGAAAGTAAGGCCAGGACTCATAAATGTGACTTTTATTAGGACCCACCTGGAGTAAGATTCAAATAATGTGACTTGATCCCAAGGACAGACTAAAGCACCATATACACAAAAGCTGAATCTTTAGTACTAAAAAGAGGATCACTAAGTTATACTTACACCAGTTGAAATAGCTCCAGGCCTTCTGTGGGTTTTTGTTTGACCATGAGTAGCTGGCTGGCCTTTAAATCCCCATCTTTTCATGACACCTTGGAAACCTTTACCAATACTGAACAAGATAAACATTAGAATTTACATAATGAACAGAGGATAAAATACCCCCAACTGTATACTTTTGATAGTACCTTAGAGTTTTTAGCTAAGTTCCTTATCCAAATAACTAGAAAAGGCCATACAAGCAAAACTACAAATGAACATGCCTTTATCTCTGTCCTGGTTTGTACCCCTCCTGGAGTCTTATTCTACATAAAATGATTAGTTCAAGATTGTGAGACAACAGAAAGCTAAGCAGTTCTATCATCCTAATCCTATGACACAACACAGTAAAAGTGGGGCATTTTATAAGTTCAAAGTACTTGTAAGCAATGCAGCAGGCCACCATTAAGACCCCCACCTCCTGTAAAGCAACTATACTCCAATAAAAATTAAAAAAAAAAAAAACCTGAAAAAACCCACCTCCTGGTACACATGCCCCTGTGTGATCAATCACTTCCCCTTGAGTCTGTGTGGACCTAGCAACTCACCTCTTAAGGAATAAACTACGGCAGAAGAGATGAGATGTCACCTCTGACTCTTGGTTACAAAGATACCGGCTTCCATCTCTGCACTCTCGGTTAAGGAAGCCAGCTATCCTATGGAGAGTTATGCAGCAAGGACCTCGCTAGCCAACAACTGTGGACCTGACGCTCACCAGTGGCCATGTTAATGAGCTTGTAGGCACTTCTTCCCAAGTTGAACCCTGAGATGACCACGGCCTTAACTGTTGCCTCGGCTGCAGCTTCGTGAGATACCCTGAGCCAGAGGCACCCAGCTAAGCTGTACTGGGAGTTACAACCACAGAAACTGTGAGGTAATAAATGTTTGTTGTTTTAGGCTGTTGTATTTTAGGGTAATGTGCTAGGCAGCAATATACAATAGAACACAAAATAAAACAGTAATGCTCTAAATGCTGAACAAGTTTAGAAGATGGATCTTGGTTTCAAGGTTTGAATCAGAAGCCAATGGAGAAATAAAATCAGAGAAAAAAATCTAATATTTCAATTTTTAAACGAAACCATTCTATTTTCAAATTCTGCTAACTAGAGAAACATTATGCAGTGTAGGCAGAAACGACACTAAGGTTCAAGCATTAGAGTTTATCTCTGTCAAATATATCAGGACAAATGATACAAGGAAAGGGCTAGAATAAATTTTAAGACTCTACCAGGCTTAGTTTTATAGACTCTTAAGATGAACACTTTTTCCACCTTTCATTAGATAATATGTCAACATATTTTTCATGCTTTGTTCTCTTAATTTAATAAAGCTAGCTATTATTAAATAAATAGTGCCCAGTTCAGGACATTTACAAAAAGGACCAATAAGAAAAGATTTTGAAAACTATGTAATTTCCACAAGGACTTTGCTATGCATTTAACAAAGAATTATCAGAGAGTAATGGATTGAAGTAAGCCCACATGACTAAGATGGTTTGTTTCAGATAAATCAACAAACCAGCATAAAAATATGAATATGTATAGAATACAATAGTCGAATAATATCATATCACATGTCAAAAGTTATTTGTAAATGAATAATTTAAATGTAGCTTTTTTCACATTAATCAACTGAACACATCACTTATGGAGTACACTGACCAGCACACCTTGTTTTATTATGCTCCGCAGATACTGTGGTTTTTACAGTTTGAAAGGTTTGTGGCAACCTTGTGTGATCAGATAATGATTAGCACTTTTCGGCCGTGAAGTTTTTTTTTTTTTAATTTTTATTGGAGTATAGTTGCTTTACAATGTTGTGTTAGTTTCTGCTGTACAGCGAAGTAAATCAGATATACATATACATATATCCACTCTTTTTAAAATTTCCTTCCCATTTAGGTCACCACCTACTCAAGAGCATTGAGTAGAGTTCCCTGTGCTATATAGTAGGTTCTAATTAGTTATCTATTTTATATATAGTAGTGTATATATGTCAGTCCTAAACTCCCAATTCATCCCACCCTACCCTTCCCCCGCTGGTAACCGCAAGTTTGTTTTCTACATCTATGACTCTATTTCTGCTTTGCAAACAAGTTCATCTGTACCATTTTTCTATATTCCACATATAAGTGATATTATACAATATATGTCTTTCTCTTTCTGACTTACTTCACTCTTTATGACAATCTCTAGGTCCATCCATGTCGCTGAAAATGGCATTATATTTCGTTCATTTTTAAGCCATGAAGTATTTTTAAATTAAGGCACATACATTCTTGTTTTAGATATAATGCTATTGTACAGGCTACAGTACAGTGTAAACATAACTTCTATATGCACTAGGAAACCAAAAGCTTGACTCGCTTTAAGGCCGTTGTCTGGAACCAAACTGCAGTATCTCCGAGGCGTGCCTGTACATAACTGATTTTTTGCCTCCAAAACTCAAAATAATGCTTATGCTTGATCAAAGAGCTAAAACAGAAATTTAACATATATTCATTGAAAAGTCACTATAAACTTTGCAAGGTTAACATCTAAGAAGGGAAACTATGATAATCAAATATTTTACTGAAAGTTTGCTTCAGAAACTTAACAAATATTTCTACTTAACGGTGAATTTTAGAATATATTGATATTTGAAAAATAAATGCTTTGCAATTTAAAAATAAAAAAGAAGTACCTAAAGAGTCACTTGAACTTATGATATTGTTTGGCAAATAACATTTTTAAAAATTTTTTATAAATTTATTTATTTATTTTATTTTTGGCCGCACTGGGTCTTCATTGCTGCACGTGGGCTTTCTCCAGTTGTGGCGAGTGGGGGCTACTCTTCGTAGTGGTGCATAGGCTTCTCATTGTGGTGGCTTCTCTTGTTGCAGAGCATGGTCTCTAGGTGCGCGGGCTTCAGTTGTTCTACAGTGCAAACTCAACAGTTGTGGTGCATGGGCTTAGTTGCTCCGCAGCATGTGGGATCTTCCCAGATCAGGGCTCGAACCCATGCCCCCTTCATTGGCAGGTGGATTCTTAACCAATGCACCACCAGGGAAGCCCTGGCAAATAACACTTTAAAGAAAACAAGGGAACGGACTGGCAATGCCAAATCTAAAATGAGCATGTTTTCAAAATACAGCATTCTAACACTGGTCATTCTTAGTAGAAAGTTAGTTGGTAACTTGAGTTCTCAAACTGATTCATCTCCTGCTTAAAGAGAGAGTGTGCATGTGTGCACCAGTAAAAAACACTCCAGGTAAATTACAGGAGATAATTCAGCTCATTTTACCAGCAAACGATTACAAAATCAAAGTGGTATCCTGAAAGTGCTAATTACTGTCAGCCAATTACAGACTGTTTTTCAATCTAGTTCTAGAACACATCATGTTGTTATACTGTGTACAACAGGAAACTCTTCAATAAATAACATTTAAACAAAAGGGTAAGACACACATGATGTGACAAATCACTGGCTAAATTGAGACTACGGAGAACAGAGGGCACCTGTTGCTCCATGGAGGGGGCACAGGTGTCTATTCTGTTGTTTCTCTCAGTTGTCGCCCAACTGGAGAACAAAAACAAAACAAAAGCAAGATATGAATGAATCTACATTTAGCAAACCCATGCAGAGTTCAAACATAAGGTTTTCACAAGTCACATAAAATAATACCTTCACTTTACTAAATAGGATATAAAACACATAACGTACTTTATCTCTCGCACCCCTTTTCTGCTGTTTTTAATGACAGCAGAAAAAAACAAATAAAGGAAAATTCAAATCAGCTAAGAACACAATGTTAGAAGTTCCAAATTTAGTGAAACATATCTGAAAATTAGGAAAACATAAAAAAATTATTTTATTTAGAGCATTCATACTTGCTAAAACCAAAACTTCATCAAAAAATCTCAGAGATGAGATTTAAATTTAGACTTTATTGCTCTTGTTTCTGGGTATATTTCCTCACTATACTTTAAGTTCATGAAGTGCAGGGATTGTGCAGCATCTAACCCTAGTGCCCTACCTAGAGAACTCAGACTAATTTTGTTACTGGCTATAACTGTCTTAGGAAGAGAGATGATTATTTCCTTTATTTTGTCCTGTAGTTTCCAAATGCTGTATAATGGGCTTGCCTTTTATAAAAGTTTATGAAGATTATATTAAGAAAAGGCAAGGAGGGGCTTAAAGGTTTGACTGTAAGAATCTTGCAGAATAGAATGCGTAATTTAGTGTTTCCAACTGCATTCTATAAATCTCTAGAGAATACTATGAATTTCATTTCCCTGTCACATTGACAAATGCCTAAATGTCTACCAGAAGACACACAGGTTTTAATACAAACCCATCATGTATTTTCCCACTCGGAAACTGCCTTTGACGGCATGGTTCTGGATACACTTGTATATGTGGATAAAACATGAGGTGAGGAGTGCTCTTGAGTCCTTCTATTCTGAGTCCTCAAGGAAATTCCTTCAAAATTCTCATCGCTAAGTTTTGCCCTTGCCACTGAAGATCCCTGTAAATGCTGGGAGTCAATTTCTACTCAACTCAGTGTTGCTGTCTAAACCTATTCCATCAGTGATATAAAACAGCTCCTGAGCACACAGGTAAGTCATGGTGGAATCTTCCAGTTGCTCTGTGTCCCATCACATACAGTTAAAAGCTGGCATGGAAGATCTGTATGGCTGTTACTCTCCAGGATGAATTTGTGACAGCATGACCTGAACTGCAGGTATTCTGTTTATGTCTAAAAACTATAAAGCTCCCATCAATATCTGGGAACATTTTTACCAACAACTGACTGCTAAGACTGGACCGCTTACAGCTTCTGACATCAAATCTAGCTCATTCAATAGTACGAAGAGCCAAATGTGCAGTGATTCCTTTGAGTCCTCTTACAGAGGGGGCATTTTCCAGCTGTTCTAAGTAAACCCAGAACACCACGTTTGCTGTCCTGAGTTCAGTCTGCTCTTCTCAAGAAAACTCAAAAACTCAAATATTTTTGCAATATCATGGAAAGACACAACAGTTTTCTGAGTATTACTTCTTCATTAATATATAAAACAGTGAGTTATGCCACTTGGAAAACTGAGGGATTATTTTTTGGAAACAGATTTTCAGAATTGAAAAGAAACTTAGAATATGTGGAATCTAAAAAAGAAATGATACAAGTGAACATTTACAAAACAGAAACAGACTCACAGACCTAGAACACAAATTTATGGTTACCAGAGAGGAAAAGGTTGGGGAGGGATAAATTAGCGGTTTGGGATTAGCAGATACAAACTACAAAATATAAAATAAATAACCAACAAGGACCTACTATATAGCTCAGGGAACTATATTCAATATCCTGTAATAAACCATAATGGAAAAGAACATGATAAAGGATATGTAATGTATAACTCAAACACTTTGCTGTACACCTGAAACTAACACGACATTGTAAATCAACTATACTTAAGAAAACAAAAACCCACATTAAAAAAAAAAAAAAAAAAGAACCTTAGAAACCATTTACTCCCAAACCTTTATGTTAAAGATAATGAAATCTACATCCAGAGAGGTTAAGCCACTTGCCCAAGGTCAAATGCCTGGTAAATGAAAGTATCTGGTCATGCTTTTAACCCAGGTCATACTGCCTCTTGAGAAATAGAGTAAAGCAAAAATAAAGTAGCATATCAGAGACGCATGGAGTTATTTCAAGGGCATCCTCATTACACTGTAAATTCTAGACGTAGCAGGTATTATGTATTCTTAAAATTACCTAGAGTGGTTTTTTTTTTTTTTTTGGTGGTACGCGGGCCTCTCTCTCACTGTTGTGGCCTCTCGCGTTGCGGAGCACAGGCTCCGGACGTGCAGGCTAAGGGGCTATGGCTCACGGGCCCAGCTGCTCCGCGGCATGTGGGATCTTCCTGGACCAGGGCACGAACCCGTGTCCCCTGCACCGGCAGGCGGACTCTCAACCACTGTGCCACCAGGGAAGCCCACCTAGAGTGTTTTGTAAAGCTACTACTTTGCTATACAAAACAGTCTAAAGTAAGAGGCAATAATTTGATGTATTAGAAAATACCACAATCTAATTCCTAATGACTTAATGTTGTTAATTCATTTAAAAAGATATTTCCCATTGAGGAAAACAGATTTTTCCTTTAAAATTTGGAAACAAATGAAAAAACAGTAATATCACCAATAGCAATAGCAGCCAACAGTCCTGAGCATTCACTATGTCCCAGATCTTGAGCTAAGAGCCTTCTGTGTATTATCTCATTCAGTCTTTACAACATGGCTATGAGGTAGGTGCTGTAATTAGTCTTGTGTTAAACATGAGGTGACTGAGAGGTTAAGAAAGCTGTTTAGGTCACAGAGCTGCTGAGAAGTAGATCCATGCTTTCCCTAGACCACCTCTGATGAGACACTCATCTTGACTTGACTGAAGAGGGATTATTTTTTAGAGACTACTTCCCTCTATAGTTTACTCATTTTGAAAACTGTATGCTTAAAAATTTACTGCTTTGAAAAACTAGTAAATATAGTAACTTATTAAAAATGAAATAAAACTGCAGATGTGCAGGGCTGGAGAGCAATTGTTCCCTGAAGGCAGCATCCACCTTGCTTTCCCTCCGGGTTCCCAGCAAACACCCACCAGTCAGAATAACAAGCTAGTGGGGAAGGCTTCCGACCATGTGCAGGCACCCTTCTCTGAACAGTGTGCAGAACTGCTTACACAGCCCAAAGAGTCTTTGCTTTGTTAAGAACCTACCTGGCTTTTTAATCACCTTAAGGCTCTGATGGACAATATTTCTGTACATATTTTAATGAAAGAACCCAAATTAACTCTCCCCAACTCCTTTCAGTTTTACTACCACGGATAACATTATCAAAGTAAGCACCTATTTTTCTACTTTGAGGCCAAAGGGTAATAAGAATTTAAAGCGCACTGTTTACTTCAAAAATAGTAAGATTATGCCAGAAATTGCTATTAAAGTAATATGATTATGCCTGAAAATATATGGGTTGTTTTCATTAGCCCAGACTCGTAGACAGAGTTTTAGATTATCTTTCACTCAGAAAGAAGTAGCTGAATGAGCTGTTTTCTGATTTCAATCTGGGATTCAAGAAATTACTTCAGGCTTGCCACTGTCATGAATTCAAAGTTCAGTAAGACACCTGGCAGGAAAGCACCCCCATGCCCACCATTATGGATGCATCACCACCTGTGTTCTTCAAGTCCTTTGAGACAGGGACCTAACATTTTCTCCTAAACACTGCAGAATGCATTTTTACAGTTTTATTTTTATCTTACTTTAATTCTTTTCTGATTTCGTTCCCTAAAAAAAGAAAAACTCTACAAGTTAAAATAAGCAATGCTAGGATTCAACAGAAAACAATGGACTAAACATCCTATGTTGAGGGTAAAATCAACAGTCATACTTTATCTCACCCACTCTTTATATATTATCTAGAGAGGTTTCCTCATCAAAACTGAGAAAGAAAGGGAAAATGTTAGGCCCCCAAACCCATCATCTATTAGAAGTTATGGTGGAATATAATTACAGAATAAGAATATAATCTTTAAAAGGGTCCTAGTATAGGAAGTGGGTAGTGGTGGTGGTGTGGGGAATGTATCAATATATGTGCTACACTTTAAATTTTATTTAGAATAAATTACATAAAACTGACATATTTCAAAGACTGGGCCTTATTACCTATTTATAGCATAATGAAAACTGAAAAATTATTCTGCTAGAATGGTTTTATATATTAGATGTAAAGATCTTTCCCATATAATCTAAATTTGTATACTCAGACCTTTTAGATAAAAAACTATTTCTGGTTTAAAAGTAAAAATTAAAAAGAACTCTAGTAAATATATATTCACCTCACACTCTAATGCAACAATGGTAAATTTACTTATTTATATAGAAAATTATATCTAAATTCAGCACAGGTAAATACAATGTATCTTTCAGTGTAAGCAGATTTCCCAATGCAATCATTAAAAGAGCAACATTCAAAAAATTTAAGGAAGCCTTCAAGAGGCTGCTACTGTTGGTTACTGGTCACTAAAAAGAAAATGTCTGCAGACAATTTCATTCTTGAAGTAGAAATATTCTATTAACACTGTATTTTCTTAAATTAGTACTTTTCCATTTTAATTTTTCTTATTTAGTTAGTTATTTCTAAAGTATATTTAATCCAGCAATTAAAATTGAAGGTATAAGGTAAAAAACTTGAAATATACGTATAGATTTAACCATTAAATATCACTATTACAACATGAGAAAAATGAACAATTTCAATTAAGAAAAAAGTCTCAAACAAATTCATATCTAATGGAAAGGAGATGATGAAGCCAGTTACTAAGGAGACCAGTTTTCAGTTTCATACTAACTAAAATGTGGGTAATACAAAAGCCTGCTTTTACTGACAATGTTATTTGAAACTGGATTAATTAGACTTGCCTGCTTTAAAACAGATGTTCATATGTTATAATTTGAGTAGAGTTGAGAAAAGGCAGGCACTGGGACTCTGTGCTGGGTAAAGGAGCAGCAGGAAAATAAGGTCCACAGGTGACTTCCTGACTATTCTACAGTCCTGTGACTCTCAGAGTGTGGTCCCTGGACTAGCAACATCCACACAACCTGGGAACTTGTTAGAAATGCAAATTCTCAGGTACTACCCCAGATCTAATGAATCTGAAGATTGGTGGGGGAGTGGAGGTAGGGGAGATTGTGAAGCCCACTGAAGTGTGGGAAATGATGCTCCAGGCTGTGAACCCATGTCCCTCATCTGACTTAACCATGTCACTGAACCATTTTTTTTCTAGTGTTTGCACCTGTAGCAGGATTAATAATAAAAACAATGGAGCCCAGAAGTTTCAAAATTTTAAAACAGGGGCTGAAAATGGAGGACAAGGTAGAAAATCTCTGGCTGTAAGTGAGCCATAGCAAGAGACTGCAAGTACTCAGAGCTTATGTCCAAAAGACAACGGTTCCATTTACAGTTAACAAGGAAAAAAAACATTTTCACTGGCTGTGAGGGCTAAAACTCCAAGCGGGGGGAACTGTCCAAAAAATGAGAAGCATCAGGGAAAGGATGTAAAAGAATTTAAAAAGGAAAAAGAAAAGCAAGCAAATTCATGTGTGCGTGCACGTACACATGCACAGGAAAGTGAACAGCAAAGAGACAGCTTCCACCAGGACTGGGTGTAGCTGAGACCTAATAAGCCTGCACCCAGGAGGAATCCAAAACATCTCCACATGAGGACAGAGCTCTGTAAATTCGCAAGCACTTACAAGCATCCTGAGGCCATAATAACATGCCAGCTCCAAGAGCTGCAGCCATTGGCAACATTTAGTGAAAGGTCAAAGTCTGTTTCATTTTGATCTCAAGTAATACCCCGAAAAGGTATGCACACCAGAGTACAGTGCACATGCTACACAAAGTCAAACAGAAAACAGTACTGCAGCCCACACAACAATGAGGGTTTTCTGCAGGTGCCCCTTTTCCAGAGTTGAATGTCAACTACTCTAAATCCCAGGGTTAGTTACTCTCCCAGCTCTCATCAGCCATCTAGTCCTGAGGCTGGCACATGGCTGTACATACTCTTGCTTTCTAGGTACACAATCTTAAAACACAAAACAAAACCAACACACTCTCCTTCCACTTTACACTCACAAGGAGAAGCCTGAAGTTTTAAAAATAGCTTTTAGGAAGCCAAGGAAACCCAACAGTAGCATATGAAGTGAAAGCATCTAGTGAACACAGGCACTGAAAGGTTAGGCTCCAACCCAAGCTAGTCACAAACACTGCCACAGAGCATCTGCTAACAAAGGAATCTGACTTTGCAGGGCTTCCTGAATATCTCATTTACCCTGTAAAATATGTAATGGAATGCACAATTAACTGTGTGTAAATTAACAAATTACCGTGAGGCATTTTATCACACGTAATAATTCAGGAATTTAAAAAGTAAAACCATCTAATTCACAACACTCACGTCTCCCCACTTACTCAAACCAAAGCTTTACAGCTCCAATATTTTGACTTCTTCACAAGGGTAGGCAGGACAAATGTTACCAAAAGACCAGTAATTTCAGAAGCCCTAGCAAGTAGGAATGAGTTCGCAACAATCAGGAAGCAGGGAGAAAAAGAGGAAGGTTCACAGTCTCTTTAAAGAGGCCCCACTTTCCTCTACTCCACTGGCAACCTAGTCCACTCCACTTCGAAATAGCTAATCAAAAGTTAAGGCCCCTGGGCTTCCCTGGTGGCGCAGTGGTTGAGAATCTGCCTGCCAATGCAGGGGACATGGGTTCAAGCCCTGGTCTGGGAAGATCCCACATGCCGTGGAGCAACTAGGCCCGTGAGCCACAACTACTGAGCCTGCGCGCCTGGAGCCTGTGCTCCGCAACAAGAGAGGCCGCGATAGTGAGAGGCCCGCACACGGCGTTGAAGAGTGGCCCCAGATTGCAGCAACTAGAGTAAGCCCTCACACAGAAACGAAGACCCAACACAGCCAAAAATAAATAAATATTAAAAAGTTAAGGCCCCTAGGACCTGTGTGCAATGGCCCGTATTTAAAAGTAGGCAGTAATAATGTGGAAGTGAAGAAACATCTGACCGCATTTAAGAAACCGATGCTGGATTTATCTGGTTTCCTTGGATATAAGAAGCTGCTCTGTCTCAGTCACTGTGATTCTAAGGTTAACCCTGAGCACCAGTGGGCCACTGTTCATTTTCAAAGGGTTCTCAGTCAGAATATTCCAAAAACAAAACTGAGGCACACAAATCAGTGAAACTACCATCTATGTTGACAGAACAAGAAACAAGAATGGACAAGAGCTGGGAAATTGCCTGGTGGTCCAGTGGTTAGGAATGGGCACTTTCACTGCTGTGGGCCGGGGTTTGATCTCTGGTTGGGGAACTAAGATCCTACAAGCCACACAGACAAGAGCTGATATCTGGAGTTAAGCTTAGCTTAGATCATGTGGATTCTAACAACTTATACTGAACAATTTATTTCTATTTTTTTTAATTTTAATTTTTTTATTTTTGGCCGAGTTGGGTCTTCATTGCTGCATGCCAGCTTTCTCTAGTTGCAGCTAGTGGGGGCTACTCTTCATCGCGGTGCATAGGCTTCTCATTGCAGTGCCTTCTCTTGTGGCAGAGCATGGGCTCTAGGTGCGCGGGCTTCAGTAGTTGTGGCACACAGGCTTAGTAGTTGTGGCTCACGGTCTCTAAAGCACAGGCTCAGTAGTTGCGGCGCACGGGCTTAGTTGCTCCACAGCATGTGGGATCTTCCTAGACCAGGGCTTGAACCTGTATCCCCTGAATTGGCAGGCGGATACTTAACCATAAGCCACGAGGGAAGTCCCTGAACAATTTCTTCCTTTTTTTTTTTAAACTTCTTTATTAGAGTATAACTGCTTTACAATGGCGTGTTAGTTTCTGCTTTATAACAAAGTGAATCAGTTATACATACACCTATGTTCCCATATCTCTTCCCTCTTGTGTCTCCCTCCCTATCCCACCCCTCCAGGCAGTCACAAAGCACCGAGCTGATCTCCCTGTGCTACGCGGCTGCTTCCCACTATCTACCTTACATTTGGTACTGTATGTATGCCCATGCCTCTCTCTTGCTTTGTCACAGCTTACCCTTCCCCCTCCCCATATCCTCAAGTCCATTCTCTAGTAGGTCTGTGTCTTTATTCCTATCTTACCCCTAGGTTCTTCATGACATTTTTTTTTCTTAAATTCCATATATATGTGTTAGCATACAATATTTGTCTTTCTCTTTCTGACTTACTTCACTCTGTATGACAGACTCTAGGTCTAACCACCTCATTACAATAGCTCAATTTCATTTCTTTTTATGGCTGAGTAATATTTCATTGTATATATGTGCCACATCTTCTTTATCCATTCATCCAATGATGGACACTTAGGTTGTTTCCATCTCTGGGCTATTGTAAAGAGCTGCAATGAACATTTTGGTACATGACTCTTTTTGAATTATGGTTTTCTCAGGGTATATGCCCAGTAGTGGGATTGATGGGTCATATGGTAGCTCTATTTGTAGTTTTTTAAGGAACCTCCATATTGTTCTCCATAGTGGCTGTACCAATTCACATTCCCACCAGCAGTGCAAGAGTGTTCCCTTTTCTCCACACCCTCTCCAGCATTTACTGTTTCTAGATTTTTTTGATGATGGCCATTCTGACTGGTGTGAGATGATATCTCATTGTAGTTTTGATTTGCATTTCTCTAATGATTAATGATGTTGAGCATTCTTTCATGTGTTTGTTGGCAGTCTGTATATCTTCTTTGGAGAAATGTCTATTTAGGTCTTCTGCCCATTTTTGGATTGGGTTGTTTGCTTTTTGTTATTCAGCTGCATGAGCTGCTTATAAATTTTGGAGATTAATCCTTTGTCAGTTGCTTGATTTGCAAATATTTTCTCCCATTCTGAGAGTTGTCTTTTGGTCTTGTTTATGGTTTCCTTTGCTGTGCAGAAGCTCTGAAGTTTCAGTAGGTCCCATTTGTTTATTTTTGTTTTTATTTCCATTTCTCTAGGAGGTGGGTCAAAAAGGATCTTACTGTGATTTATGTCATAGAGTGTTCTGTCTATGTTTTCCACTAAGAGTTTGATAGTTTCTGGCCTTACATTTAGGTGTTTAATCCATTTTGAGCTTATTTTTGTGTATGGTGTTAGGGAGTAATCTAATCTCATACTTTTACATGTAGCTGTCCAGTTTTCCCAGCACCACTTATTGAAGAGGCTGTCCTTTCTCCACTGTACATTCCTGGCTCCTTTTATCAAAGATAAGGTGACCATATGTGCATGGCCTGAACAATTTCTATATAAACATATTTAAAGGCTTGGTGACTTCATTCCATAGTGAGATAACCTCAGCTGAGTTTTGAAAAACTACTTCTATAAGATTTAAAGTTTCCTGGAGATTATCTAGCCAGTATTGGGCTTATCTTAACAAATGGTAAGATATTAAAAAAAAACTACAGTACCCCAAATACCACCACCCAACATAAGTATGATTCAAAGTCAGCATTTCTGTTAGAGTGAAAATTAAGTGTTAATTTCCACCAAATTTGAACCCTTGTTTACACATGACAAAATATTTTGCTTTTATGGAAGAGGTCTCTTCTAGTGCTAAGAGATGATGCCATGCTGTTGAAGACGCCTAAGGTGTAATCCTATTTCTTCTTTCAGCTCATGATAGGATTTTAACACAGTCCCACAAATGCTTCATACAGTTAGTTACCTTAGGGGAACCTTAAGCACAACTATCAAAAATAGTGCAAGATGTTTGTAATTTAACTGCTTCCCTTATCTTTCACCAACAAACCGTATGCCGCCTTTGGTCTTCACACAGATGTGGGCCCAGCCCACAAGGAACCTGAGTTCCTTGTGGGAACTCAGTAATGGACCTTTCTCTTAATCCCATCTCAAGAAGCACGCATCTCAGTTTAAAAGCTGTAACCCAAAGTGAACGCTTCACATACAACTAATTCGGTGCAATTTAAAAACCAGTACCATCAGTAACATTAAGGATTAGAGTTATGAATGAGAATAATGGTTACTTATCCTTTATTCACTGACTTTGAAAGGCCGCACTTCTTTCACTCACTCTGCTGCTTTTTAATATACAAGGAAAACAAAAGGAAAAAACCTGTTACGTGGACCTACGTTTTGGCCGTGACATCCACATACTGTCCTGGGCGAAAGTGAGCAGCATAAAGAGGAGTGCCTTTATGAAAAGAAAACAAAAAATCAGTATGAAATCAGCCCCAAAAAAACTTCATTAAACATAAACTACATACAGGAAGCCTTCTAGCTATCAGATTTCAAAATGTCAGGAGAGTCTCTTCTGCAATTTTAATTATTAGAAATGTCAACAATAAAATAATAAAACTGCTCAACAAATGTATTCTAATGGACTGTATGTAGGCTGAAGTATGGGGCACATGGTGCTGGAGTGGCCAACAGCCCACGGCCACTGGTGCGCTTGTGCCTTTACAGAGGCCAACGTGATACTGGCTGAAACAGGCAACTCCTGTGACAACACTGTTCCTGCTGGTAAATACATGAGATTCTTGGTTGTTTCTGTGAATAACAATATGTTAAGATGTATTTCCTATTTCAAATAAGGAAAATAAAAATAAGAGAATGACTCAAAAAACACTGGGGCTGGATCAAGTCCTTTTTTTTTTCCTATTGGAGATAAGTTATCCAAAAATAGGAATCAACATTAACATCATCCAGTAAAAGACTTTTTTTTTAAAGCTGGAACCAATGTAGTAGAGAATGTAATCAAAAGCTATTTTTGTTTGTTTAAAACAGGGAGTAAAGTGCTGTAGGTTTAGTGTCCTTAAGGTAGGACCCAACGTGGGTTTATATGGGCAGAGAAAAACCTTCATTTAAGAAAAAATAGGGGAGATTAAAAAGTGACCGAATTTCTACGAGGTTGAATGACCTGAACTGCTGATATTTGACCATTTTTCACCCACACACACAAAAATATCATACGGTTTGTGCTACAGCAAAAGTTAATGTGGACCTAATTTTTATACTTGTTAAATTCCATGTACTTTACCTCAAAGATGAAAAACTTGCACTTCAAAAAATACCTTCAGTTCTAAGTTATATCAAGCCTGACTCTACCGCCCCTATTAATAAGGCCTATTGCAATTGTATTCTGCTTCAAGAAATTCAGTTCAGGTATTGAAATATCAAATCTTAAAACATCCTTCTACAGTCTACCTGTTAGAGAACTCAAGAGATAGGGAGCTTTTCTGAAGTTCAAAGACATCAAAATGCCATTAACTATATGAACCAATATAATCATACTGCCAAATCTTACTTTTTGACATTCCATGGAGTAGGTAAAATACTTTGAAATTTTTAAGTAAAAATCTTTACATCAAGGTGCTATGGTCCGTCACTTTCCTGTTTCAGGCTACATTTTCTCAAATTATCCTATCTCAGTGAGGGTCTATTCTTCACTTAATAAAATGCCAGCCTACAAACAGTGAACTTCACATTTTAAAAGTTCATTTATTTATTTGGAGTTGCTTTTCCAAATGTGAAACTCTCTGTACATTAAAAACAAAAGCGTTCCTCCCTCTTTCATGGAAAACAAAGAATTCTCTACAGTTCTTTCCACTTAGAAAAAGACTTGTTTGTCCCTAGTGATTAAATCAGATACAGTTCTATATTTAAAAATAAATGTTTGGGACTTTGTATTGTGAATTCAGCTTTATTGAAAGGGCTTACACATTAAACAAATCACATATTTGGGTAGTTTTACCTCCCTCTTCTCCCCGACCTCAGATTACCTGGCTTAATTACAGCATTATCTGTTACATTAAAGATTTTAACTTTCTGTTTTGGTGGCAATCCAAGTTCTCGGTAAAATTCCAATACAGATGTAGATTTCTAGAGGAAAAGCAGCACATATAAGTAACACATTAATTACAAAAAGTGGAATTTAATGCCTAGAGATCTAAACTAAGTTACTAACACTCCAGGAAAACAAATTAAAGAGCACTCTGCTTCCCCAATGAACAAGAGTACTCTATAGCCCTTAATTAAGGGAGGTGAGATTTTCATCCATCACACTCAGAATTGGCATAGTGTAGCTCACATAAAGAACTGGCATAGTGTAGCTCAAAGTATACGGGGAAAGACTCTTGTTCCACAGGAAAAGAAATACAGTTGTGCTCATATTTGGACTTTTTTTTTTTCTTTTGCGGCACGCGGGCCTCTCACTGCTGTGGCCTCTCCCGCTGCAGAGCACAGGCTCCGGACACGCAGGCTCTGGACGCGCAGGTTCAGCACCCATGGCTCATGGGCCCAGCTGCTCCACGGCATGTGGGATCTTCCCGGACTGGGGCATGACGTGAGAGCCTCTCATTGCTGAGGCCCCTCCCGCAGGCTCGTCGGCCATGGCTCACGGCCCCAGCCGCTTCGCGGCATGTGGGATCTTCCCGGACCGGGGCACGAACCCGTGTCCGTTGCATCGGCAGGTGGGCTCCCAACCACTGCGCCACCAGGGAAGCCCTCATATTTGGATTTTGACTGGAGACCGTCTGTATCAAGAACCCCAATCTTGGGAAATTTGACTCTAATTTCCCTGCTGTGTCCAAGCAGCTGGGAGGAAACATGACAAGTCACATTCAAATGTACAATCAGACTTCTCAGTGAGTCCCAGTGTGGCCTGGCCAACCCACATTCCCCTGTTAAATCCCTCTCACACCCACATTCCCCAGTTAAATCCCTCTCACTCCCCAAGGCAGCTCCGCCACACCCTCTTAAAACCTCCAGCACTCTCCCCTCCTTCTCCCTGCTTTGAGCTGATAATGTTGCTTCTTATTGCACTGAAAAAAACAGAAGACTCAAGAGCCCTTCCCCAAGCTTTTATCACCAAATCAATCATCACCCTCCCACCCCACTCCAGGTGCACAAGAGGCACATGGGAAGCTTTCAGAGAACACCAAGGCCAAGGCCTCAGCTTGGAGGCTGTAACTTCACCGGTCTAAGGGGGCATCCAGGTGTCAGCATTTTTTCAGCTCTCCATATGGTTCTGATGTGAATCTGGGGCTGGGAACCACAAAAGAGATGAACTGTCCATGTTCTTATTAAAGCCAAATCCTTCACTGTGTACTGACTCCTACCTCCTCTCATCTACTCAATGGCTTTACTACTGAAACTGTCCCCACCATCTTCTTAATCAACAATTTCCCCCTTTCCACTCGAACTTTACTAGCAGCATAAAAGAATCACAATAACTCACATTAAAACACAAACTTTTCCTTGGCCACGTTACCTCCTCCAGCTAATCTTTCTGTGCCTGCCCACGACAAGGCTTTCATCAGGGGCTTCCAGCCCCTTGTACTAAATGGAACGTGCTGGTCAAAATCACCAAATGCCCTGGTCACCATGAGCACTGCTTGGCATGGGCAGCTGCTCTCTCCTTGGAAGGCCTCCACTCCACTTCCAGCTACTACTCCCTGGTTCTTTCACAGGCTAATGACCCACTTTTCTAACATCCACCCCAAATTCTACTCTGAACTACAAATTTTTCTGCCCAATTGCCAAGCCAACATTTCACTTTGATGTCACACAACAACTCAAGTTTAACACGTCTAAACTTGAACTCAACACGCTCCTGCCCCACCAGGCCTGCTCTCCTCGTCTTCCCAATCTCAATAAACAGCAGCTCCATACTTCTGTTTAGACCAAAAATTCTATGGTCACCTACAACTCTTCTCTTTCTCACATCCCACGTCCATCCATCAGCCATTCCTGTAGCCTCTATTTAAACACATAGCCCACATCAGCCACTTCTCACCCCGACCCCAGCCAGCCGTGTATCGTCTGGATTATTTCAGTAGCCTCCTATCACATCTCCAACTTCTATACTCCTGACCCCCTGGTATGTTCTCCATTCACAGGCTGGCATGATCCTTCTAAACTCAAGTTACGTTAGTCTCCACAATGGCCTGCATCTTGTGCAGAAGAATCGAGTCCTAAGTCCTCACCATGGTTTCCAAGGTTCTACACCACCTACTCTCCTCCCAGCTTGCCCTGCCTTGGGGACAATGTGCTCCTTACCAGTCTAAGAACTCACTAAACAACAGCCTCAGGTCCTTTGCACATACTGGTCCCCCTTCCTGGAATGCCATTCTGCCAGATTTTTTACCCTTTACTTTTTCCTCTCCATAGTCTTAAACTGCCTATGCTATTTACAACTGCAGAAAATGTCTGCCTCACTATTATAGGTACACAGAATAACGACTTGACTTACACACATGGAAAGATCATCACAATAAGTTTAGTGAGCATCCATCATCTCATATAAATAAAAAATTAAAGGAAACGAAAACAAACTTTTTCTTTGTGATGAAAACTCTTAGGGTTTACTCTTAACTTTCACATATAATGTACAGCAGTGTTAATTATATTTATCATGTTGTACATACATCCCTAGTATTTATTTACCTTATAACTGGAAGTTTGTACCTTTTGACTGCCTTCATCCAATTCCCCCTCCCCCATCACCTGCCTCTGGTAACCACAAAACTGTAATCTTTTTCTATGAATTTGTTTGTTGAAGTATAATTGACCTATAACACTGTGAGTTCCTGGTGCAAAACAAAGTGATGCAATATTTGTTACACAATGATCACTATTATAAGTCTAGTTACCACCTGTCACATACAAAGATATTACGTAGTTACTGACTATATTCCCCACATTGTATATTTCATACCCATTACTCATTTATTTTGCAACTGGAAGTCTGTACCTCTTAACCTCCCTCACTTATGTCTCTCCTCATGCCTCTGCCAGATTTGTGTATAATATGCTCCCTCACTTCATTCAGGTCTTCACCCAAATATCAACTTACCTTTCCTGATTATTCTACCTAAAATAGCACCACTTTCTGTCTCTTGCAATGCCCTCAGCACACTTTATTAATCTTCAAAGCACTTCCCTCGATCTGTCACAATACATATTTTTTAATTGTTTATCTTCTGTGCAATAGCTTCCCTGTCTCACCCCCAAGCCCACCAAAATGTAAGCTTCTAGAGAGCAGAGACTGTAGTGGCTGCTCCATCCCCAGCTCCTAGCAGGTCCTACTGTCTGCTCTTCCCTCCACCCCTGCTTTTTCGTTCTGCTATTGCAAATATTCCTGAATAGAAAATATCCTTGAATAGAAAACTTTATGGACAACTTACTTCCTTACCATAATGTCCTATTGTCTTTTTTTTGTTTTAATTCTTAACTCTTGACATAGATACTGTAAGACTTACCAAAAAAGCTGTACCACTTCCTGATGTGAAGAGCCTCTTTCATGAGAATATAAGCAATAATATTTATTTTCCTGCTGTTCCCTCTCCCCCTGCTTCCCCTCTGATCCTAAACAAAGCACCTGCAGGAACCCAATGAGCCACAGTACTCTATGTATGCTTACCTGTGCCTGCCCATGCCAGTCTGTTGGCCTATAATCTCCCCCCAACTATGTATTTCCAAAGCTCACTGAAAGTCTGTTAAATACATGTCTAGTCCCAGGTCCAGTGATAAGCCACACTTATCTGAAGAACATGTATTTGAATATGCAGCAAACTTCAGGTACTTGCTAATTTCAGTTTGAAATAAGAACTGTGCCCCTTTATAACTTACTGAGTAGGCTGTCCTCAGCTGACATGAAATTGGGTGGCATTGGCCTATAAGCAGAGAACTTTAGTTTTTGGATCAGTCCACAGCCCCCTGAGAATCTCCCTGGAGCCCCCCAGTGGGACTGTGCAACAAATACTGAACAGCTCTGCTCCGGATGTCCACAGAAGATTGTTCTCTACCTCACAGAGTCCCCTCGGGAAGCTATCCTTTCTTCCAACAGTGATAACATACATTCACTCCAGTCATTCTTTATGGTTTCACTTCCCATATGATGAAATCTAAGACTGATATTCAACATCGCTTTTACCAAGGCCCCTGCTTTTCATCCTCAGTCATACTCACTTCTTCCACAAAAGCAAACACAAAAGTTCATTTAAAAATGTGGCTCCTTGAAAAAGAAATAAAAAGAAATCCAGACTGGAAGGGAAGAAATAAAACTATCACTGTTTGCAGATGACATGATACTATATATGGAAAATCTTAAAAGATGCCATCAAAAAAACTATTAGAACTAATAAATGAATTCAGTAAAGTGGCAGGATACAAAATTAATATATAGAAACCTGTTGCTTTTCTATGCACTAACAATGAACTATCAGAAAGAGAAATTCAGAAAACAATCCCACTTGCAATTGCAAATTATCAAAAAAAATAAAATACCTAGGAATAAATCTAACCAAGGAGGTAAAAGACACTTGGACAACTAAAAGACACTGATGAAAGAAAGTGAAGATGACACAGAGAAATGGAAAGATAGACCATGCTAATGGACTGGAAGAATTAATACTGTTAAAATAGTCATACCACTCAAGGCAATGTAAAGATTCAATGCAATCCCTATCAAAATACCAATGGCACTGTTCACAGAACCAAAACAAAAAATCCTAAAATTTGTATGGAAACACAAAAGACACAGAATAGACAAAACAATTTTGAGAAAGAAGAACAAAGCTGGAGGTATCATGCTCCCTGATTTCAAACTATACTACAATGCTACAGTAATCAAAGCAGTATGGTACTGGCACAAAAAGAGACACACAGATCAATAGAACAGAAGAGAGAGCCCAGAAATAAACCCACACTTAAATGGTCAACTAATCTATGACAAAAGAGGCAAGAAAATACAATGGGGAAAAGACAGCCTCTTCAATAAATGTTGTTGGGAAAACTGGACAGCTACATGCAGAACAATCAAACTGGACCACTTTCTCATATCATATACAAAAATAAACTCAAAATGGATTAAAGACTTAAATGTAAGACCTGAAACCATAAAACTCCTAGAAGAAAACATAGGTAGTACAATCTTTGACCTAGATCTTGGCAAAAATTTTTTTGGATTTGTCTCCTCATGCAAGGGAAACAAAAGCAAAAATAGATAAATGAGACTGACCACCTACTGCAAAAAAAAAAAAAAAAAAAAAAAAAAAAAAAAAAAAAAACCCCCCCCCACCAAAAAAAAAAAAAAAAAAAAAAAAAAAAAAAAAAAAAAAAGACCACCTACTGAATGGAAGAAGATATCCACAAAAGATATATCTGATAAGGGGTCAAAATCCAAAATACACAAGGAATTCATACAATGTGACAGCAAAAGAAACTTAACAACCCAATTAACAAATAAGAGGAAGACAAGAACAGACATTTTTCCAAAGACATACAAATGACCAAGACACTTGAAAAAACATGCTCAACATCACTAATCATCAGGGAAATGCAAATAAAACCACAATGAGATACTGCCTCCCACCTGTCAGAATGGCTATTATCAAAAAGACAAGAAATAACAAGTTTTGGAGAGGATGTGGAGAAAAGGGAACCCTTGCACACGGTTGGCAGATATGTAAATTGGTGCAGCCACTACAGAAAACAGTATGGAGGTTCCTCAAAAATTAAAAATAGAAATACCATATAATTTAGTTACTCTATTTCTGGGTATTCTTCCAAAGAAAACAAAAACACTAATACGAAAACATATATGCACATCTATGTTCATCACAGTGTTATTTACAATAGCTAAGATATGAAAGTGACTTAAGTATCCAACGCTAGATGAATGGATAAAGATGTGTATATATGTGTATGTACACACACACACACACACACACACACACACACACACACACAGAATGGAATATTACTCAGCCATGAAAAAAAAGAAATCTTGCCTGCAACAACATGGATGGGTCTAGAGGATATTATGCAAAGTGAAATAAGTCAGATGGAGAAAGACAAACACCATGTGATTTCACTTATATGTGGAATCTAAAAAACAAATGAACAAAGGTAACAAAACAGAAACAGACTCATAGATACGGTGAACAAACAGGTGGTTGTCAGAGGAGGATGGGGTGGACGGGATGAGTGAAATAAGTGAGGGAGGTTAAGAAGTAAACTTCCAGTTACAAAATAAATGAGTCAAGAGGATGAAATGTACAGCATGGGGAATATAGTCAATAATATTGTAATAACTTTGTATGGTGACAGATGGTAACTGTGAGGATCATTTTGTAACGTACAGAGATACTGAATCACTATGTTGTGTATCTGGAACTAACAGTGTTTTAGGTCAATTAAACTTCAATAAAAATTTTTAAAATGTGGATCCTTAAAATTATTTTCCTGATGTACTGGATTCAGACTTATTAAATTTTAGAACAGACTTCAATTTTATTTTTGACCTTCACATATTCCACCTGGTAACTTAAAAACATTATTTTATTAATACTGGTTTTTAAGTATTCCAGGAGGCTTATGAGAAAAATCCTGAACTTTTTTTAGTAATACAAAATGGACAAGATAAACATCTTGACTAAGTAACTATATAGACTGAGACATAAAAAGGACAAAGGTAATACATACTTCCTGATTATCTTCCAATTTCACTAAAAGTGAATAATTTTTTTCTTTTAAAATCAAAATATCATAAAACTAATTGGGTATCTGCCCTGAGAAAAAACAGATGTTCAAGTTGAGTTGAGTCAGCTGCAGTAACAAAGGGCTTTTTTTCCTCTAACTTCCAAATAAATGATTTCAAAAGGCAATTTAAAAGACTGACAGCAGAGTCACACTTGGATAATCCTATCTATGAGGTTCCATTTTTTTCCTCCCTCTTCAGAGTTCTCTGCAATTATCCTCCTCACAATGAAAATGCTTCTCTGCTCCTAAAATGAATTGATTTAACCAACTTTAAGGCCACTTAGCTTCCTTATTCAAAAACACTATGTACCACATCAGTTTTTATTTATTATAAGGTACACAAATAGCAAAAGCAAAGCAGTCTAGTTTCTTGGAGGCATAAATTCTTTACAGATTAAAAAAAAATAATAACATTCTAGCCCTATTAAAAATAAAACTGATTCAATCAACTCATTTCAGAATGCTTAACTATTTAATATTACCTATTCATAGGTGTCTCTTCTCTCTCTCAAACCCTCTATAATCAATCTACCTGCAGTTTCCCTGAGGGTTACAATGTGCAAGAGAAAGTCTGTATACTTTTAGTTTCAAAAATCTTTTTCTTTTCTGAACCAAAATGCTTTACTTTTAAAGAATTCTAGAACTTCATTTTCACATCCTATTCTGATGAAAAGTTATTCAGACAAAACTTTTTTCTTAATATTATAATACATGACCTCTGGTCCTAGAAAAATAATATCTTGAAGAATAAAAGGGCCTCTGTAGCACTTCTATACCAGAGTAGTGAACAGTTTTAAAAGTTTATGTCAGATAAGTGGTTAAAATTCACCACAGTATAAGAATACAGCATCCAAATCACCCTGCTGTGCTATATATTCATTGGTGAGATAAAGCTTAAGGTATGAAGACCAGAGTCTCAAATACCAAAGTAGAAATAAAAGTACTATCATTTCTGTAATAGTTTAGTTATTATGTTATTTATTTATTTTTTTGCGGTATGCGGGCCTCTCATTGTTGTGGCCTCTCCCGCTGCGGAGCACAGGTTCCAGACGTGTAGTCTCAGCGGCCATGGCTCACGGGCCCAGCCGCCATGGCTCATGGGCCCAGCCGCTCCGCGGCATGTGGGATCTTCCCGGACCAGGGCACGAACCCATATCCCCTGCATCAGCAGGCGGAATCTCAACCACTGTGCCACAAGGGAAGCCCTAGTTGTTATGTTAATAAGACTTCATCAATCAGACTATCTTTATCACTAAGTAAAATAGAATAAATTGAGCTGACAAGTTCATTTTTGGAGGGGAACTTTTGTTTTTTCTTAAAAACTAAAATATTTGAGAACCAATGTGAGACTTAGAACTGGGAGAGAATTCAGAGACCATCAAGTCCAATTCCTTCTCTTCATGGGTAAGAAAATGGCTGTTCAAAAAGGTGGAGTGAAGGAGCTACTGGCAGCCATGGAAGAACTCAGCTCTTCTGATCCCAGGTCCACTCATTTCCCACTACCGCATAGTCCCAAGGAAGTAATGTTCACAAATCTGCTGGAGCAGAATGGATTATCCCAACAGGACACCTGACTCAAAATACCAAGGCTGTAGAGTCATAAATTTACAAAATTGGTAATGAAATAAAGATGACAGTCCTAGCAAAACACAGAAATACAATCAATTAGAAAACAGAGGTGTCTATCAAACTGAAGAACTGTTCACATGATTCACAGGAAGTTGGGCAAATATTTACACACTTAAAAATTCAAACATTTGGGCTTCCCTGGTGGCGCAGTGGTTGAGAGTCTGCCTGCCAATGCAGGGGACACGGGTTCGTGCCCCGGTTCAGGAAGTTCCCACGTGCCATGGAGCGGCTGGGCCCGTGAGCCATGGCGGCTGAGCCTGCGTGTCTGGAGCCTGTGCTCCGCAGCGGGAGAGGCCACAGCAGTGAGAGGCCCGTGTACCTCAAAAAAAAAAACCCAAAAAAACAAACATTTGACATTTTAAAAAAATGTTTCCCAAAATATCACATTGTGCTTTTAATTACTGTGGTATTATCTGAACCTTGTAATTATTAGGCAATAAGCTGTCAGGAATAGCAGATATTACTATGAAGGCTTAATGAAAAATAAACTATACTACCATAATATGCAAAAATAGCTAAGTCCTCTAATACTTACGAGATAGGCCTATTAAACCATAGGACTCCAATCAGCGCCAATTTGCTGATCAGTATATACTTATAGGACAATTCCACCTGGATTTCCTAAAACACTTTAAACACGTCTTTCCTCCAAAGCATCCCTTTCCTTGTCCCTGTCCCAGGTCATGGCATGAGCACTGACCTGCTGGGTTTTCTTCCCACACGCTCACACTCACCTGGTCTTTTATAATCCCTGCCTCTTCCAAGCCCAATGCAACTGCTCTGGGGCAAAAGACTTTTATCGACTCTCCCTGAGGGCTTAAACAACTTCCTAAATGTCCTCCCTGCACCTGGCATCTTCTAATTTAGTTAACCATGATAACAATTTGACCACTGCCCTGGTTAAAGAATTCAGAAAGTTCCTCAAAGTTTACGTGATGAGGTCTAAACTTGTTAGCCCTCCATCCTGACAACCCCACGTCACACCTTTATCACATTCTCCCCGACTGCACACTAAGATCCAGACATACGGCCCTTCTCTTACCAAGCACCAATGCTCTTCCATGCATCTGCTTCTGCAGAGCCCACTCTGCCTGGCATGCCTTTAGCACCCACCCTCCTTTCTGGTCTCCTCCCTGTGAAACCTCCTAGGATTTCCACAAGCAGAATTGGCCAATGTGCTTGTTGCATTTATAGTACTGTGTTGAGATAGTCAATTTATTAGTCCACCTTCCCTATGTATTCCCAACGGGTAGATATCAAGATACAATTAACAAAGTAAGGCTTTCAGAGTCTGTCACTCTACCTCTTATTGGTGGGTGTCCCTGAGGGAGTTACTTAACTTCGTTATCTTTAGAGTCTGAAAAAGTAAGTTAATAAATGTAAAACACTTAATGCCTACCCAGCATGTAATAAGTGTTCAAAAGTTAACTATGACAAGGAAATAGGAGGCAATCGATAAACACTTGTTAGTTTTGACAGCTGCACAAAACAGGTTGTCTCCTAACTTTCATTCATGTTCATTTCATAAATAATCTATAATGGAAAAATGTTAATCTAGAGACAAGCAACGTTTTAGTAAACCTAAAGATGTTTTAGCAGCCATTAGTGAAAACCATCACCATTTCTAGAAAGGCATTCTCTGCTTTCAGTCATCCCCAAACCCCCCAAAATACCAACTGTGCAGATTTTTTTCACATTTAAACTACAAACTCAGCATTCTATTAGTATTCTACTTGGGAAATACACTTTATTCAGAAAAATCTCATGTGACTTCATACACAGCTTTCTTCCCAATACTGAAAACTTCTAATATATGAAAATCCTCACATGCTGTTGGAGTCAAGAGTTGAGACAATTTAGAAAAAAAATGAAAATAAACATAAAACAACCACAAAATAATCAAATAGCTACCATCTTTTGAGTGTCTGTTACATGCCAGGCACATGTGAAAAGTCTCACATAATCCTGGTACCAAACCTCTTAGGTAAGTAGTATTTTTATCCACATTTTACATCTGGGCAAATACTGAAGCTTAGAAGGTGAAGTTACTTGTTCCAGACAGTGAAGGGAGGTACTGGAGCAAACTCAAAGTCTCCCAGACTCCTGGGGTCAGTAGCTCTATCAGACTGCCTCCCCCCAAATCCACAGTTCACCTCCTGGACAAGTCTGTGGCTATGGGATATCCTCAAAACTTAAAAGAATTCAGAATCTCAAAGAATTCAGGTCTAAAACTAATGAAATGCACTATTCTAGGAATGAAAGTGCACCCTTACATGGAAACGTGATACAGTTTTTCCTCCTACAGTCAGGGCTGCCATTTTTCCATTATGATTTTCCTTTGGAGTATATTTTAGGACATGACAGTCTTGTACCTAAAAAAACAAACATAAAAAAACTAAGTATGTGCCAGGACACATGCTAACATTACATACCAGCCACACTGAGGCCCATCCAATCCATCTTATCTCACCATACCAACCACACTCTTAAAAAAACACTGTCAAATACTGAATATAACACAAACAGAAAAGTGCATAAAACACAAATATACAACAAAATGAGTATTTATAAAGAAAATATGCATGTAACCACTACGCATGTCAAAAATCCCCCAAACCTCTGTGTCTCTTCCCAATTCCCCCCTCATACCCATTCCTCCTCCCCACCCTTTTTACCCCTAGAGCAGTGGCTCTCAAAGTGTGGTCCCCAGGCAAGCAGCATCAGTCACCTGGGAACTCTGTGAAAATGCAGGTTCTCAGGCCTCAGCCAAGACCTACTAAATCAGAACCTGTGTTTTATAAGCCCTCCAGGTGATTCTGAGGTAAAGTCTGAGAAGAACTGTCCTAGAAATAACCACCTCTCTTGACATTTATGGTAATCATTTAGCTTTTCATTATAATTACTACCTTTGAAAGTATTGTTTAATCCTATAGTTCAGTGCTGTCTATTGAACCTTTATGTAAATGGAGTCAGACCACATATACTCCTCCATATTTTCCTGCTTTCACTCAAGATTCTATAGGTAAGGTTCTCCCATACTGTTGTGTGCAGCTCTATTCTGTCCATTATCACTGTCACCCAGCACTCCATCATGTAAATACACCATGATTTATTTACCCATTCTACTATGATGGACATGGGAGTTATTTCTACTTTTGGAGTATTAAGAGTAATGCTGCTATAAATCATCTGTTCACATTTTCTAGTAACACTCAGGAGTGGAACTGGGAGATCACTGATTCACATACCTCAACTTTTCCATAATGCTAAACTATTTCCTGAAGCAGCTGTACCAATTTACAATCCCACCCATCATTCCTAAAAGCTCCCAAAGTTCTGCAGCGTTCCAGAAACTATAATCCTTTCCTTGATCATTCAGAGTCAGTAAAAACTTACTAAGGGCTTACAGGCCACCTGTGCCTGTCAGCACTGGAAGCACTTACATGCATGAGGTCTCATTTTACTCCCCATCACCTCTCTAAATGCTTCTCTAAGGCCTGACTCCAATATGAACTGAGCTGTTCAAAGTGATCTGGGCAATGAAGGTCTCAACTTTATCAGTAATCTTTTTATAATAATGATAAAGACAATAACAGCTAACATTTATTGGACATTTAATATTGTTTTAAATTTTAAGTGCTTGACATTTAGAATCTTGTGCAAGCCTCACAATAACCCTTTGGGGGAGATCATAGTGATTTCTTCTACAGAATAAAATTATTCTTTTACAGATAAGACACAGTGCTCCAAGGAACACAGCTAGAAAATGGCAGAACCAACATCTGAGGTATTCTGGTTCCAGGGCCTATATCCTTAAGCATTAGAGCTTAACCTTATCTCAGAGAACCAAATGCTGCTTCCCCAGACAAAAGTGTTACATTCTGAGTTAGTAAAGAGATCAAAATTACAATTTTGAATTGAAAGAACTCCATAAATGAAAATAAGATGGGACTGAGATTTTTTTCTGATTATGAATTAAACTAGTAGATCTGTAAGAAGCTAGGTTACAATTTTTTTTTTTAATTAATTGCCCCAGTTATCCCAATGCCAGTATAAAGAAAGCCACCACTCAGGCATGCGTGAGAACATTCACTGACACCATCAGAAGTAAAGCTCTTTTACAGTATCTATGCTCGACTTTACCTCTTCTTCACCACACAGTCAAATGTTTCAGGATACAAATATTGCCCATTTAGGGTTGCACAAATAGATCTCAGCACACACATAGATTTGTTACATCTTCTGTTTCTTACCTGAAGTAATGTGACAACATGCTTCTGACCATCTTTGGTCCATAAGGGCATCATGCCTAACTTCAGTGCAATAAGGCCTACTCTAGAGGAACCTGGCAATTAGAAACAAATCAATACTCACATAGACTTTTCAACATTTGTCAACACGATACAACGGTATTTCCTAAATTTTGCTTTCATATGAGGAGCAAGCAGATAAGAAACATGCTGATATAGTCATACAGTAAAATACAACTGTTCCTTACAGATATAAATGCCTTCAGCCATGCCTGACATAATATACTGGTACTCAATAAATCTCTGCAAAATAAAAAATATAAGAAAACCGTACAAAATAAAGAAAATAGTTAAACTGATATATTCTGGTATTTAAAATACTGGTATTAATAGAGGGCATGATAAATCCATCATTATGCTTTGCTTTCCTAATATCAATTCATATCCAACCTCATTAATTAGGAAACATCTACTACTCAAATTCTAAGAAGTTAGCTGGAGTTATTGAGATGACACAAGTGGTCATGTTGCTAAAATATGTCAGCATCCACCATGACACTTAGATTTGCTGCATAAATTGATAAAGTTGCTCCACTAAGAGTTCTAGCCATTAAACAATTCAACAGCCACAATAACCCCCAACCAACGACAACTCCATGAACAGGAAAGGCCTTATGCTTTTTGGTCTGGCCACACATGGATTTAGCACTCTACCAGGCACATAGAGCTGATTCTGGGGTTATGCTTGGCAGGCGTGGAGAGGCAGAATACCCCAGCTACAAACGTCTGTGTGATACATTACAGTTTAGATCACACTCTTCCAGCTTTTCTTCCCTGATTTATTTTATTATTTTTCATCTGAAGAAAACAAGAAAACGTTTGCAGAACAATTCTCTTTTCACCTACAAAGCAGTTTCTTGAGGAAGTCTTGATGATCATCAGACATTCACTAACAGTAGACTAGGATGCTGGAAATATACTTGCAAAGCAAACCACAAGGAAATAGACACACTTAAGACATGAAAATAAATTAAAGAGATGATAAATTGATTCAGAAGTCACTACGATTTTAAACGTGCCAGCCAGACAGTAATTAGGCGATGAGAACACAACATATACAAAATAACCACCTGGTTCCCAAGGATGTATAGGCCACGGCTCATCTTTCAGAGGACAGAGTTTACTTGCTAATTGGGCTTTATTTTCATCAGAGACCAACTTCTTAACAAAAGGAACATTTTCTTCAGAAAGATGCTCATCCCACCAAGTACCACTTTTGCCATGGAGACCTCTCACCAAAAGCCAGATGTCTGTTCTGTAAAAATAAAAATTAGAAAACAAAGCACAATTCAAAAGGTTCCCCACTTAATGTACAGAAGGGAGGTCACATGAGTTGGAAAGTGTAGTCAGGGCCTTTGGAAAGGGTTTGGATTCTGTTCTAGTTTTTTCCCTGACATTCCTCATGATAATAATGGGGCTCATATTTCAACTGTTAATAGTTACCCTGGAGTAAAAGTTCTTCCTCTTCTCCTCTGGGATAAACAGAGTTCTAACAGTGTAGTCCTATGTAGACAAGAGAAGCCACAGGTCCACTAGAACATGTACGTTAACAGTTTACATCCAGTAGAGGTGATAAAATGTGGGGTTACTGATCTTTCTCTGATAACCCCCTGTAATGACATAGCCTTGGCTCCGAGTGGTGAAGAAACTGGGTGTGCAAATGCTAAAATCCATAAAAGACATGACCTGTGACTAGCTGAACACACCAAGAGAGACCTTACGGGACAGAGGTCAGGAAAGAGATGTGTAATTCTTGCCAGGAGGGTCAGAAAAGACGTAAATCTTCCTGCGATCTGTCTCTTTTGTAGGCAGGTAGATACATCCAGGCTAGAGTCCCAATTTTTCACTTATTAGTTAAGTGACCTTGGGCAAAGCACTTTTCTCTAAGCTTCCCTTTTACCTGCAAAGCGGAATAATGATAGGACGGGAAAATGATGGTATCTGTAAAACGGATGATAGCAGCTCTAAGGTGAGGCTACATGACGTAAGGAGCCTAATGTTCCTAAAAGAACATTTATTACACAGTAAATGCTCACTAATTGGCAGATAATATTATTGCTGTTGGTAATGCTTGTTTTCATGCTCATCAGCATTAAAAAGCAAAAAATCCCACACCTCCAATCCTTCAAAGGGCACGTCCTTAGAGCAATGATTCTTACTCTTCAGGCCTGGACGGAACCCCCTCCTAGCCCCACGCCGGGCAAGGCCACAGCCCGAGGCCACAGGAACCACGCCGCACCCTCGTCTGTCCTCCGCACCCACCTGTTCACCGAGCCCCGGGCAGCGCCCAGGCCGCCCGCGCCGCGGTCCAGCACCCGGGCGCCTGTCCGAGCCAGCAGCCTCTAACCGGGCATTACTAGGCCGGAAGGGCGCAACCCCTTCACCTCCGGGGGCCCCGCCGCTCCGCTCTCAGGGCGTCCCAGCGCCGGCGACCCAGTCGCAGAGGCCCCCCGGACCGTCCAGCCGGCCGCCCCCGACTGCCCTTACGGACGAAGAGCTCAAGGAGCCATTTCCGGTCCGTTCGCAAAGCGCGCCGGTGCCGAGGTGAGCCCCGGGACCTAGAGTTCCGCCTCCTGAATAGTCCTACGTCGGGATCGAGTCGGCTGGGGAGGTTGGGGTCTGACTGACTGGGCTCTCCAGGGGTGGGAATAAAAAGGATGCTCGGAGTTCAAACTTTAGGAGAATGAGGCGAACTAGGGACAGGCTTCCTAAGGAAATGAAATCACTTCTAAGTAATGTCTGTTGTGGGGCAGCTCATTGTACTAAGCAGCGCTTGATAATCTTATATTGGTTTATGTTCAAAACAGCCCTGAAGGGAGGTTTTTATTTTTATATTATAAATGAGGGCACACAGACTTAGAGTTTTGGTGCTGGTCCAAAATAGCACATCCAGCAGATGGGCAGAGTCGGCCCTGAAACAGGGTTGGAATGTACTATCAGAATATGGCCAAGTTGATGATGTGTGACTTCCAGGGGTGGATCATAAAAGGTATTGCTACTGTGTCTTGGGCTCTTGGACGGCTCCCTATGGGGAAAGCCAGCGGTCATGTCCTGCAGACACTCAAACAGCCCTGTGGAGAGGCCCATGTGAAGAGGAACCAATTTTCCAGCTAGGAGTGAACCACCTAGGAAGGGGATCCTCCGGTCCCAGGCAACCTTTCAGATGATTGCAATTCATGAAAAACTTTAAGCCTGAACCACCCAGCCAAGGAACTCATGGGCTCCTGACCAGAAGAAACTGCCACAGAGAATAAATGATTACTCTCATTTTGAGTCACTAAATAGATACCTAATACACCTTAGGTGCAAATAAACCTAATCACCATGGATGTATCTTGGGCATTCATTCTATTACTCCAAAAGTTTGTTTCCTTCTTTGTCAAATGTGTGTTTTTAGAAATTCAGAAATAAAACCTTAAAATTTTAGCTATTTCAAGACCCTCTTTTATTCAAGATCTGGCTACCCTAGCTTAAAAAGTCTAGGTAGGGCTTCCCTGGTGGCGCAGTGCTTGAGAGTCCGCCTGCCGATGCAGGAGACGCGGG
>NW_006788513.1:501201-505048 GCF_000442215.2 Lipotes vexillifer | reverse complement strand
GCAAAACGCAAGAAAAAAAAAAAAAAAAAAAAAGTCTAGGTAATGGTCAATTCCTGGTAACTACTTGGACTGTTCTCTAAAAATAAAAATTAGAAAACAAAGCACAGTCTCTAAATGTTTGCTTTGTTTTCTCATCTTAGCCTGGCTTCCCAGTTATTTGAGAATAGCCCTTTATTGAACAAGCATGTCTTGAGGTGTGCTGTATGCAAGAAGCTGGGAATAAAAAGACTTGCCTACTACTGCCAGTGGCTAGCATTTCTTGTGCATATAGTATGCTATTATATATGCTGAGCATTGTGGAAGCCCATTAGTCAGAGACCACCAGGGGCACTCCCAAACTCAAACAAGATTAAGTTTAATTAGCTTGCTGCAGCAAAAGAGAGCATACACCTGAGGATGTCTCTATACAAACGAGTTATAAGATTTAGACTTATGATGGGTGGCATCAGGAAAACAGGGACTTGTTTTGGAATGGATGCTATCAAGGACAATTCAGCATTTGGGCGTCTCAATAATTTTGTTCTGGAGGTATGAAGGAAAAAGTGAGACTAGGGATGATGATGGTGAGGGAGCAGAATCACTCAGATGAAGGAACTGTTAGTCATTTTGTAGCTAGGGTGTGACCTTGGGTGTGTTCTGTTAGAAGTAGTGTGTTGACATTCCATTATAAATTAAACACCGCAGTCTGATTCCTAACAGGATTCATGTTCACTCTTTCAGTGTATTTCCTGACTTGATCTTTATGATAACCCCATGTGATAATACTATAATTATCTCCATTTTACAATTGAGAAAATAAACACAGAGAGATTACACAAGTTCACTCAACTAGTAAGGGCCAAGATTTAAATCTCAGCAGTGTGCCCACAGAGCCTGTGCTCTCAGCCATTCTGTTTCTTTGATTCTGTAAGACAAATGTGTTATTACTCTTCTGTTGGAATTCCTCAGCCTCTCTGGGACTTCCATTTCTCACTGGAACAAAGATAGGCCCCATTATCTCCCTTTAGTGCTACCATTCTGTAATCCTTGCTCCTCTAATTCAGACCAAAGCTGCTGTAAAAATTGTTCACTTCTAAATTTCTAAAGCCATGGTCAACAAAAGAGAACCATCTTAGAAGGAATAGGTTTCAAACCAAGGATTTATTGGAAAGTATCTTTTTCATGTGTTCCCGCCTTTAGGCCCTTCAATTCATTCTTACCCTGGTTGTGATATGTCCTATTTGGTTGGCTGCTTGCAGAATGATACATTTTTCATTGCTGATTAGTTTATATTTTACATTCCTTTATGCTATCTCTTAGCTCATAACATGCCTTATATTTGAAATTAAAAATTGATTTGAGTTTAGACTTCTAATTAAATTATCCTTGGCTTTCTTCTATGTTTCTAAAGTTGTGAGAATTTAGCATATTTTAAAATTGGTAGAGATTTTATGAAAGTTCGTTGAGCATTAGATGGGGAATAGATAAAATGAACTTTAGGAAATTTTGAACTTTGAGATCCCATTGCTAATTAGAATAGAAAACTTAAATGGCCATATTGCAGAATCAGTAAGAAGACGAATCCTGCCTCAATGTCCTCCAGTAAGACTAAATTACAATGTTCAATTTCAGTATAAAGCTTTTAAAAACATAGTTTTTTATTTGTAAATCCTAATTCTCCGACAGATTTTAGGGTTCCAAGAGCTGATCAGCATGGAAGCACATTTGTCTCGAAGCATAAAAAGGAAGAAGAAAAAGAGGAGGAGGAGGAGGGGGACGAAGAAGCAGCAGCAGCAGCAGTGTGACCATGTGGTGATGTGGGTTACAGTTTCCCAGCAGTCCGTCCTTATACTCAGAATGGTTCTGAAACTTAATATAATTAAACCCATATACATTTCTTTACAGTTCTCTGATGGCTGAACAAAAATGTTGGTGGCAGACAGTGGAGCATCACATACCCAAGGACCAGATGCTTTCAGTCAAGGGCGGCTCCTTCCCCCTGGTCTTCTCCAGATGCTGTGTAGTTCTGATGGCTGAAGTGTAGCTCTAGCCCAGTGAATACTCTTGTTATCTGGAGCCATGGTCGTGGTCCTGTCTGAGCCCAGAAGATACAGAGTCTTGAGAAATTCTAGAGAATGAGTTCATTTGGGATTTTGATTATAGTTGGAAAGGGTCCCAGAAGAACGAGACATAACCAACACTTAAATTGTGCTAAGTGGCAAGCACTGTTCTAAGTGCTTTCCAACTCACTCCTCACCTATGAAGTATGTACTACTATTCTCATCCTCATTTACAGATATGGAAATTGAGGCACAGGGAAGATAAGCAGCTCATCCAAGGTCACAAACCATAAGTTTATCAAGTAAGTCATGGAGCCAGGAGTTGAACCCAGGCAGGCTGACTCCAGAGTCCAGTGCTTTACTGCTCTGTTGCACTGCCTCTCACCCAAGAGAAGAAAAATGTGCATCTGAAGGGTAACAGTTGAATTATTCATTGAGGGGAGAGTAAGAGTCCCCAGGAGCAGAATAGAGAAAGGACAGCCTAGGAAGAAAATGTAGTTCCAGTTACTATTGCTGGGTAATAAATCACCGCAAACTTTTTGGCGTAGAACAACCACTATTTAATTTTTTGTATGCCTCCTGTTGGTTGAGAATTCAGAAAGGGCACTGTGGGGACAGCTTGTTTCTGTTTCATGTTCCACTGAGATGACTCAAAGACCAGGGGTGATGTCAGCTGTGGGGCTGAAATCATTTGAAGGCACCTTCACTTCATGTCTGGTGTTCGATGCTGCCTGTCAGTCAGGACCTCAACTAGGCTGTTCTCTGGAACACCTATATGTGGTCCCTCCATGTGGCTGCTTGGGGTTCCTCACAACAGGAGGGTTGGATCCCAAGAGCAAGCATCCCAAGAGAACCAGATATAAGCTGTGTTACCTTTTATGACCTAACCTCAGAAATCACGTCATTACTTTGCTTCAGACACAGCCGGCCCAGGTTCAAGGAATAGAGACCCATGCTTCAATATGAGCATTGAGTCACATTGTCACATGGGATGGGAGACAGGGTTACCACCATCTTTTGAAAGTATAGTCTTCCACAAACACCATGAGTGTGTCCATGTGAAAGGATAGAATTGCATCTAGGCGGTTGCAGGGATTGATCATTTGCTGATTGACCAATACTGTGACAGGTCTCCCTTGTGAAAATGTTTCAGATTATGTCTGGTTGGAAAGAAAATAAGATTTATTCCAGATTTTATTCTGCTTCCTAGTGCAACTTTTTGGTAAATATCTAGTATTTCCTCTATTCGGAGAGACAAAGGCCAGGCTAGAAGGACTGTGGGTGTCCAGGAAGACTTGAATATGACCCAGCATGAACAGCACGTTCTGGGACAGAAGAGGAGATTGACCATCAAACAGGTTGAGCCACTGACCCTAAATGCCCTTCAAGTGGTGCCTGTGCCCCCTAGTTGCAAAGACTGGGCAGCTGAGGTGGGTCCAGGAGGGGTGGCCGGCTGCAGGGGCAGCGAGGGCACTGCCAAGCTGCTCAGGGGTCAGGTAGTGACAGCGGTTCCTCCCTCTGTGGTATTTAAACTCCAACCAGGCCTAGTAGGATTGTCATGGCAACTCGCCTGTCTGCACCGCTGAGCTGAGACAGGATTCCCTTAGTAACCGAGGAACCCAGAAGATGATGCTTAAAATAATCTTTTATGCCCAGGCAGAAATGCCTTTGCAGTTTTAACCATGAAACATCATGGGGCATGACTTTCACTTCCACTTTATTTCAAAATGGAACAAAATGGCTTTTAAAAGCAGGAATTTCCACCATGGGCCAAATGCTGTCTTTGCTCCGCAAAGTATGCATCCTGC
>NW_006788513.1:483978-500648 GCF_000442215.2 Lipotes vexillifer | reverse complement strand
CTGCTGAAACCAATGAGCATCACACCCAAGTTACTGAGTGGAGACACTGGTCACTATTATATAAATTACCTTCAAATAGGGCAGGCCATCTCTAGCTGAAATCACTGGGCTTCATCTAATCTCTTTTGTATTTCCTATTGAAGTCCCAGCAAGTCTCTCAGTAGGGCAAATAGTTATGCTTGGCAAGAGTTTAACACTTGGGCCGTTTAGCCTGACAGTTTCTTGCATCTCCCCACTCACACCACCTCTCCAATTTTTCCTCATCTCCAAGGCCTACCTCCCCACTGAGGACTCCCTCATCATCACTAGACCTGCCTGTTAATTCCTCTCTCTTAGCACTTACTGCATATATTACATTCTTGTACGATATTATTCTTTTTTATTATAAGTAGTGAGGAGCCTTAAGTTTATAAGCCATGCATTCTTGACAAGATTGCAAACTCTTTCAAGGCAGGGTAATATTAATGTATTTCCTCAATTCCCCCAGAAATCCTACATTTATAGTAAGAGCTCCAGGGGAATTCCCTGGTGGTCCAGTGGTTAGGACTCCACACTTTCACTGCCAAGGATGTGGGTTCAATCCCTGGTCAGGGAACTAAGGATCCTGCAAGCCATGTGTTACCCACCCTCACGAAAAAAAAATATATTATATATATGTTATATATATAATATATATGTTATATATATATAAAATAAGAGCTCTAGAAACACTTGAAAATTTTACTGGTGATGGTGGCACAACTTTGTGAATATACTAAAAACCACTGAGATGTACACTTTGAAAGGGAGGATTTGAGGTATGTGAATTATACCTCAGTAAAAAATATATGAATCTGATGTGAAATATCAAGAGTAGTCAGAATTATCACACCAACAGAAGTAGAGGCAACCCCAGAACCATAGCTTGGGTGAAAGGGCCTGAACTTGGGTTACCAAATGACTAACAAGAGCAAAAGACTCTGTTTTGCTCACCAACATGCTCCTTTTGCCTCATCCACCAACATCAGGAGCAAAGGACTTGATCTACTCATATAATAGCTAGGAGCAGACGTTTTTTAGAAGTGGGAAAGTCTGGGTTCAGATCCTGTGTCTGCTACTATTTCTATGCACCTGGGGGGGGGAATCACTTAGTTTCTCTGAGCTTCCTCATCTATAAAACTCATAAAAAAAAAAACCCTCTTAAGGCAACAGTACAGAGGAAATGAAATGATGCATGCAAAGTGCTTAACACAGTAGTTGGCACATAGTAAGAACTAAAAAAAGTGTTGACTACTATCACTATTAATTATATTTACATTCACTTTCTGTTAGATATTGCAATAATTGTGAAAAATCTTGACTTATCCTTTTCTAACTTTATTGGTATTTTGTACATGAACAAGTTCATCTTGATGCAGTCATGCAGGTTTCCTAACAGGTGTTAGGACATCTCTTTGTCATTGTTTTGCCTCTAGTGTCCTTTATCTCCATGTTTTCTGATCTCCTTCCAATACTACAGAAATACAGCATATGAAAGAATAGTGTTTTCATTGTTTACAAACATCACCATTATCATCACCATCATCATCATCATTGTCACCATCATTTTATCATCACCAGCACCACCACCATCATCATCAGCTTTATCACCATCACCACCACCTTCATCATCAGCTTTATCATCACCATCACAATCATCACCATCATCATCTTTATCATCATCATCATCACACTACCATCAAGGAGGCTGTGCTCCTTTCTGGACAAGGTATAATATGCTAAGCCTACTCTTCTCTCTTTCTTCTGTTTCTTTCTTTACCCTTGGAATCCACACTCTCCAGTCCAGGAGCAGTGCAGAGAATGCCAGGTGTGGGTAGGCAAACTTTGCCTTAAAGTTTCCTTCAAATGAATAGTCATTATGGGAACAGTAATTTGTCTGAGAGAATATGAGTTTTCTGGAAAAAGAACCGCTGCTATATCATAGCAGTAGTAATAGTAGTAATGAAAAGACTCATAATAATTTTTTGAGCCACATATAGTGTTGGGTGTAATGGTAAATGATTTGCAAATATTATTATTTAATCCCCACAACAGTCTATGAGGAAAGTATTGTGGCTGGAGAAGTTAGATAAATTTTGCAAGATGGATATTTAGTAAACATCCATAGGAAAGCCATGTACCTAGTCCAGCCTGCTTTAGAACCCAGGTCTCCTAATTCACATTCTATTTTTCCACTTTACATGATGCTGAGTCCTTGGGTTTGCTGTTTTGGGTGGTTGAAATTAGAAGTTATTTATAAAACATCTCCTTGCTTAAGTTATGACCAGTAGAAAAGGGGGGAAATGATCTTTAAAGTGAAATATCAGCTAGATTGGAACTGTCTAAATGTAAAATGTCATTCTGAGGCAAGGCCTTCTGCCAAAGGGAGTTTGGGACTTGGTCAGACAACAAAATAAAATATATCAGAAATTGATTCTTGGCAAAATTGACTTTGCCACTGAAATCTGGCTCTTCCTCCCATGAGCACAGGGAAGCATCCCAGGACTTGAAATTGGAGGCCTCAGGCAGCAGAAAGATACTGGTCCTGATGGATGCTTTCTTGGACTCTAAAGCAGAGTGGCTTTTCTTCAGGAGGAAAAAGACACTAGCCCATAGACAAGGAGCCATTCTCCCTGAAACCTCTCAGTTTTTCCCCTTAAACTTCTAGCAAGTTTAGAGAACACCTTAATTAGAATGTCCTTCCTGCTTCCAAGAATGTGAGAAAGATTTGATTTTAATCTCTCCTTTGTTTCTGAATTATTCCAAATCCTGAAATGAAAAATGTAATGGGTCATCATATGGGAAATAGTAAGAAGTGGTAGATATAGAATATTAAGAAGGAACAGGGTGGGTTTCCCTCAAGCAGAAGAGAGGAGGACTTTCCGTTTGCCCTTTACCTGCAATGGCAACTCAGATGATTTGATCCATTCCAGAAACAAATTGCCTGTATCTCCTCTCTTTTCCATCTCACACAAGGAAAAATTGGTGAATGGGCAACGTTTGTTTCATTCAATTAATATACAAGGACTTTCTACGTTCCAAATCCCACCTGCTATCTCTACCCTAAATCCTACAGGGAAATCAAAGATGAGCCTGTTCTCCAAAATCCTAAGGTGGAAGACTTACAACTAAATATTAGTAGATGAGTAATTTATATTAATTTAGATAGTTCTCAGCCCCACAAGGGTTCAGTGACCAGAAAGAAGTGAGGGGAACGGGTTCCCTTCATAGCTGGTGAGAGAAGGAACAGTCACGAAGCACCACCTCTCTCCACCCCTGCCCTGCCATGTTTCCTCTCTGCCCAAGGTCAAGCTACATTAGTCAAAAATCTCTGGCTGTGAGCAACAGAAGTCCAACTTCAACTAGATTAAGCGAAAGGATAACTACAGGCTTTGGTGGTGGTGAATTCCAGGGGCGAGGCTGGATCCAGAGCCTGGCTAAGGTCATCAGGATGCTGCCTTCCCTTTTCCCTTTTTACCTCTTCATTCTGCTCTGGCCTCATTCCCATGAGGCACCAGCGAAGTCTTCCCCCACCTGCAGGTACATGTCCTCACAGGGTAGCAACGTCAGGGCACAGTTACTCTCTCCTGGGAGCTCCAGCAAAAGTCCTGAGTTTGGATTTTCTGGCCTGGCTGAGGTCACATGTTTATCCGTGAGCCAGCCACTGTGACAATGGTCATCAAATGCTACAGTTTTGTGCAATTTTTCTTCATACTTATTATTTTTTTAGCCATCTTTTTGTCTTCCAGGCTATACACTTTGCCCATTATGCTGCAAATAATGACTTAGAGACTGCATATTATATGCCACGAAATTGAGCTCAACATTTTAAAGATATTATCTCCTGAAGTCCTCACAAGGACTCTAAGAGGCAGATAGTATCATTTCCATTTTGCAGATGAGAAATCTGAGGGTCAGAGAAGGTAACTAAATTTATGTTCTCTAGGAAACATATTTATGCCTGACACCAAAACTCTTGCTCATAACCATGTTGAGTCAGCCTTCTTCAAGAGTGTAGGACCAGCTTGTTAACTACTCTTGCTAGAATGGATAAATGCATATTCTAGAATGAACTGAGACTTGCAGGATGGCAGCTCAGCTAAGTTCATTCTGATCCTGAGGCTATTAAATAAAGAGACATAAACAGAACATGATGGTAATTTCTTGACTGTGGTGGCTATATTTAATGATATTTTTAATAACTTTCAATTCATTTGATTCATATTTAACTCTAAATGAATTAGATTATGAAATTATTTTCTTAGCCTAATCCAGTCCCTGTGGGTGTACATATTTTTCATATCCCACACTCCAGTCCACCTGGGTTTGACATTTGGTGCTCTGATTGCTTTCCACAATGCAGGGAATGTAGTCACAGTGGATCCCAGCTGGTTGCCAACGATTTACCTGTGGATTGTTAATGAATGCAGGAGGTACTCCTTAGCATTTTATGTCATTTAGAAAAATCATTCAATATGCAAGAGGAAAGAAAAGATCTTTCTTTTGAAATGCGCCATGCCTTTTAATCACCTGTGAAAGAAATTCCTTTCTTAGAAATCTCACCTGGCCATCAGGATGGGGCAATAATGAGGGAAATCCTGTCTGTTCACCTTAGAGGGAACCCTGCCAACCTTCAGCTCTGTTTTCAATTTTACAAAGTGAAAGCTAATGAATATATGTGCATATATGTACATTGATGTATAAAAGAACAGGGCACTCCATATACTATAAGAAACCAATGTATGTTTGAATCTATTTTATTTTTCTTTCAGAAGTTTCTGGGCAAGACTAGATAAATGATTCATAATGCCTGAACTTGAAGCTGTGTTTACGTTCTGGAGAAAAGTATTCTTTGTTCCATTAGCAAGGCTGCAGTTTTAGGACCCTTTTATGTTCTCAGGAACCACAGAAACAGGCAGGAATGGAATGGCTGACTGGTGTTCCTTTGTGAATCCACAATGGGCTTTTAAAATTAGAAACCACTGTAAGTTTCATCAAATTGGAAACACATACAAAACCTCAGTGTTCTTGGGTAAAGTCAGAATTATATTATCTGCCCTAAAAATCCCAAAAGGTCAAGGTCTCAAGCAGTTACAAATCCCAGCGTTTATTTGTGATGCTCTGCTTATGTGTAAATGGTAGAAACACGTTTAAAGTCACAACATGAAGAAGGCTTAGATGCATTTTGACTTTAAAGAAGAAAGAAGAATGGGATTTGGGGGATAAATGTGTGCTTTATTGGCAAATGTGAAATTCTTGTAAATATTTTGGTGTTTTTTTTCTCTTAGGAGTTATGAGATGAATGGTGCATCTTATAATCCACAAGTTCTTAGAGAAAATATGGCATCCCCTTTTAAATGCATCTCCATCACATTAAAAATGTTCTTTGTTCAGTTCAAACATTCAGGAAAGCTTTGTTGAGAGCTACTGTGTGTTCTTGGCTGTACTTTGGGGAATTAAGCATGGGGACTGTGTCCATGGTGATGGTGGTGATGGGTGGGGGGAGGTGGGGTGGAGTATGATTGAGAGAAGATGCAGCAGCCCAGAAATGTGCTAATGTGGAAGGAGGGTGATTAGCAGAAGAACCTGGAGCCGCATCCAAGGTGAGAAGTGAGGGTGGGTCCGGGAGGAAACCTGGTGAATGACTGGACTGTCTGCTCATCAAATAAGCTGGGGTATGTATTGTTTGTTTTTTTTTCTAAACTTGAGGTGAAATTCATGTAAGATAACATACATAAGATAAAATTAATCATTTTGAAGTGAGCAATTCAATGACAGTTCATACATTAACAGTGTTGTGAACCTCTGTTTCCAGTTACCAAACATTTTCATTCCTCTATTCTGTTGGTGTTTTTAATGAAAGGCAGGAGAAGTTTTGGAAACATCTGTATTATGTAATTGTATCACATCAACCTTAAGATATTGGTCACATTCTCTTATAAGTTTGTTGTACTTCATCCTGTTGGTCTGGAAATCTTTGTATTAAACAGTGACTTGTGGTGGAATGGAATTTAATGCACCAGAATCTGATTTGTGTGTGGCAGCTGCATTTCTCAGAAGACTGTGGGGAGGTCTGTCATTGACCAGAAGGGCACCTCCTCTTACTGGTTTAGCCCTGCATGCTCTGATATTGTATCTGTACAATAGGACCTGAGGACTCCGCTCTCTGGGAGAAACTCAGGTCCTAGTTGGAGGGACTTCTGACATAAGTATGCCCAGATGAAAAGGGAAATGATAAGAGGAATACCAATACTTGGCCATGTCTTGGTTGGGGGGGGCTTCTGAGAGCAGTTATCACCTGAGCTGAGACCTCAAAGATAAGCAGAAACCAACAGAGTGAAGAGGTGGGTTGGGGGAAGCTTCAACAAATGCAGTGTGAAGAGGTTGTCAAATAGCAGTGGGGTGGCCGAGGGGGGCAAGGATCAGATGGGAAAGTCAGGTATATGTTATGTTCAAGGTCACTTTAAAGTGACCTTTTTTTATTCTGAAGTTTGTGGGGAGCCACTGGTGGATTTTAGGCAGGGCAGTGAGAGCCTTAGATTATAACCATCACTCTGGCAATGGTATGGAGAACAGATCTGAGGAAGACAATGTAGATTAGGAAAACCAGTTAGGAGGCTCTTTCATATCCCAGACAAGAGATGATGAAGACTTAAACTAAGTCAGGGCAGTGGCTATAAAAAGAAGGATAAAAATGTTGCTGACAATTATAATAGAAAGTGTTACAATGTGTTAAGTACTTTGTCATATGCCTGGTGTCATGGGTGTTGTGCTGTGAAACCCAGATCTCCCCCTCAGGACTGAAGGACTTATTCACTCCAAACCACCCCTCTTCTTCTTTTTTTTTTTTAACATCTTTATTGGAGTATAATTGCTTTACAATGGTGTGTTAAGTTTCTGCTTTATAACAAAGTGAATCAGTTATACATATACATATGTTCCCATATCTCTTCCCTCTTTTGTCTCCCTCCCTCCCACCCTCCCTATCCCACCCCTCTAGGTGGTCACAAAGCACTGAGCTGATCTCCCTGTGCTATGCGGCTGCTTCCCACTAGCTATTTTGCATTTGGTAGTGCATATATGTCCATGCCACTCTCTCACTTTGTCACAGCTTACCCTTCCCCCTCCCCATATCCTCAAGTCCATTCTCTAGTAGGTCTGTGTCTTTGTTCCCGTCTTACCCCTAGGTTCTTCTGACCGTGTTTTTTTCTTAGATTCCATATATATGTGTTAGCATACGGTATTTGTCCTTCTTTTTCTGACTTACTTCACTCTGTATGACAGACTCTAGATCTATCCACCTCATTACAAATAGCTCAATTTCGTTTCTTTTTATGGCTGAGTAATATTCCATTGTATATATGTGCCACATCTTCTTTATCCATTCATCTGACGACGGGCACTTAGGTTGTTTCCATCTCCGGGCTATTGTAAATAGAGCTGCAATGAACATTTTGGTACATGACTCTTTCTGAATTCTGGTTTCCTCAGGGTATATACCTAGTAGTGGTTAATTCTCCTCTTACATTAGTACATTGTACAGATAAGTACGCTGCAATGTGGAGAGGTTGGGTAATGACCAATATCACTAGGTTCTTTTTTTTTTTTTTTTTAACATCTTTATTGGGGTATAATTGCTTTACAATGGTGTGTTAGTTTCTGCTTTATAACAGAGTGAGTCAGTTATACATATATATATGTTCCCATATCTCTTCCCTCTTTGTCTCCCTCCCTCCCACCCTCCCTATCCCACCCCTCCAGACAGCCACAAAGAACCGAGCCGGTTTCCCTGTGCCATGCGGCTGCTTCCCACTGGCTATCTACCTTACGTTTGTTAGTATATATATGTCCATGTCTCTCTCTCGCCCTAACACACCTCACCCTTCCCCCTCCCCATATCCTCAAGTCCATTCTCTAGTAGGTCTGTGTCTTTGTTCCCGTCTTACCCCTAGGTTCTTCTGACCGTGTTTTTTTCTTAGATTCCATATATATGTGTTAGCATACGGTATTTGTCCTTCTTTTTCTGACTTACTTCACTCTGTATGACAGACTCTAGATCTATCCACCTCATTACAAATAGCTCAATTTCGTTTCTTTTTATGGCTGAGTAATATTCCATTGTATATATGTGCCACATCTTCTTTATCCATTCATCTGATGATGGACACTTAGGTTGCTTCCATCTCCTGGCTATTGTAAATAGAGCTGCAATGAACATTTTGGTACATGACTCTTTTTCAATTATGGTTTTCTCAGGGTATATGCCCAGTAGTCACCCCTCTTCTTGAGGCAGCTTACATCACTGGCTGGTCTATGAGAGGGTATAAGGTGTGGCCACCTTGCCCCAACTCGGGGTAACTTGGAAGGACTATGTTGCAACCCAACATCTCCTCTGCCCAGTAATACTTCCTTCCCTCTCCTTCCACAGCTCACAATCCCAAGAATATTCCCTTAATAATGTTCTCTTAATAATCTACCTGCACAATAATCTCAGTCTTAGAGTTTGCTTCTTGGGAAACCCAACCTGCAACCCTAGACAGGGTTACACACATTACCTCACATCCTCAAGGAAACCTGTGAAAACAGAAATTATTCTCCCCATTCCACAGATGGAAAAGTTGAGGATCAGGGATATCATACAACTCTGAAGTAGCAAAGATTGGGTTTGTATCCAGGTTGTTCTGGCTGGAAAATACTAGGTATTTCCACTGAACTGTGCTCAGTAGGAGGGCAGAGTGTCTAGATGTATTGAGAAAGTAGAATTTTTTCTGGACTGATTTGAAGGTCAGTCTCATGTAGGGGGCGGGGAGGAGGAGGAGGATAAGAATGGTTGGCAGCCTTGCTGTTTCTTCTCATGTGTCCCCACCTCTCTCCCTGCACCACTCTTCTTTCAATATTTAAGAGCATCTTCATGAGAAAGTCCTTAAATCTTGTGTGTATTAATGTTAAGGCATGCACGGTAGGTCTAACAGGATTCCAAAGTCCTAGAATCAGAGAGCAGCTCTGGGCTGGGAGCTCCTCTGGACGCAGAGAACATGTATCCTCTGCTTCCTTCACTTTCTCCTGGGCAGCGATTTGGAATCAGCAGGTATTTTTACCATCACTCCTTGGCCTTGTCTCTATTCTCCTTCTGTCTCCATGGGCAAACTTTTTACAATTTTTTTTTTTTGCGGTACGTGGGCCTCTCATTGTTGTGGCCTCTCCCGCTGCGGAGCACAGGATCTGGACGTGCAGGCTCAGCGGCCATGGCTCACAGGCCCAGCAGCTCCGCGGCATGTGGGATCCTCCCGGACCGGGACACGAACCCGTGTCCCCTACATCGGCAGGCGGACTCTCAACCACTGCGCCACCAGGGAAGCCCTTTTTACATTTCTTGAACACTCCATGTTTCCTTTTAGAATCATCTGGCAATATCCTGCATTCCCTCTGGGGTAGGCAGAATGGCCACTCAAACATATCCAAGCCCTAATCCCTGGAAGCTATAAACATGTTATATTCCATGACATCAGGGATGTTGCAGATGTCATTAAGGTTACAGATCTTTGGATAGTAAGTCCTGGATCACTTGGGTGGTTCAATGTGATCACATGAACCTTGAAGGCAGAGAACTTTCTCTTGCTGGAGTCAGAGAGATGCTGCAGAAGAAGTAAGGGAGAGTCAATGTCTGAGAGGTGCTTGACCCACCAGTGCTGGAGGGGCCATATGCAAAGCCATATGGAGGCCTCTAGGAGTAAAGACCACTCCCCCGCAACCCCCAGCTGACAGCCAATGAGGAAACAGGACCTCAGCCTGAAGGAGCTGGGAAGCAGATTCTTTCCCAGGGCGTTCCGCAAGGAATGCAGTCCCGATGACATCTTTTTTTTTTTTTTTTTAACATCTTTATTGGGGTATAATTGCTTTACAATGGTGTGTTAGTTTCTGCTTTATAACAAAGTGAATCAGTTATACATATACATATGTCCCCATATCTCTTCCCTCTTCCTCTCCCTCCCTCCCACCCTCCCTATCCCACCCCTCCAGGCAGTCACAAAGCACTGAGCCGGTATACCTGTGCCATGCGGCTGCTTCCCACTGGCTATCTACCTTACGATGACATCTTGATTTCAGCCTTATGAGGCTGAGAGGACCCAGCTGAGTCTCCCTAAACTCCTGACTTCAGGGAACTGTGCAGTAATAAATGTGTGCCGTTTTAAGCCACGGAGCTTGAGGTAATTTATTACGGAGAAATAGCGAAACAATAGACCTCTTGTCAGGAGGTCTAGAGCAAGCAGTTCTCAAAGTGTGGTTCCCGAAGGTCCCTGAGACACTTTCAGGAAGCCTGTGAGGTGAAAACATATTTTTACAATAAGATGTTATTTGCCTTTTTCACGTTGTCGACATTTGCACCAATAGTGCAAAAGCTTCAGTGGGGAAAACTGCTCGTGTCTTGGCTCACATCAAGGTGGCATCACTTTACCAGTAGTCATTCTATTTTCACCAGCACAACCTTGCAGGAAGGAACATGCAGTTTCACTTAAGGATGGTCTTAAGGAGCAGAAAAATTATTAGTTTTATTAAATCTCGACCCTTGAGCCCATGTCTTTTTCACATGCTTGGTGATCAAATCAAAGCACCAGAAAGCCCCTCTATCTCGAAGAAAAGCACATGTGCCCTTTCCCCGCATGGAACACGATTTTTACTCAACAAAAGGCTGATACAGAAATTGGAGTTATTCACACATGGGTATTCGGGAGATATGTTCTCAAAAATGAATGAAGTGAGCCTGTCACTTCAAGAAAAACAACTGACAGTACATGTTTCCAATGATAGCATTTGAGCTTTCTAGCAAAGAATAAAATTTTGGAAAACCTGAGTCTGCCACTGGAATTTGACAGATTCTCAATACTTAGACTGTCTGATGAGATCAACTGTGATATTATACAGCAGAAGAATGTGATTTTATTTATGCTGTAAACTGTGGAAGTATTTGGAACATGTGAATAACTGAGTGGGGCATCATTTTCTGAATGACCAATGCATGATGTTGCAGAATCATGCATGGGTAAAGGAACTATGGAAAATGCCAGGAAACATTTATTGATATGCTTCCATATTCCAAATTGAAACTAACCTTCAAGAAACTACCATTGGTTGAATTTTGTCGTGGTAAAAAGAATTAGCATAATTATCTTAAAAATATTCCTCCCCTTACCAAATACATAGCCACGTAAGACTGGATTTTCTTCATTGTACTTCAACCAAGACATCATTTCACAATAGTTTGCAGAAGCAGATATAAGAATCCAGCTGGCTTTTGTTAAGCAAGGCACAATACAGCTTGTCTCACTGACTTTTTTGGTTTTGAAAATATAGGTTTTTCTAAAAATATTCTTATGTTAATATATACTTTGACATAAATGAATTAATAAATATATTATAGTTTCAGTTTCAATTTAAAATACAGCAAATATCAATATATGTAAACCACAGAAATAAAATCTCTCTGGGGTCCTCAGGAATTATCTACTGAGGCCTGTTGGAGGGCAGGCCACACATGCATATAACTCAGTGGTTCCGAATTTGCACTCCAGCGCCAATGGGAACCCAGAGGTATTTTTCATTTGATGCAGACACTTTAGCCCTTTTAGTGTTTAAAACAATTGTTGAATCGTTTTGAATGAGTTCTTTCTATTTACAATTTGGCAGGTTTTATGTAAAATATCACATTTTTCAATGGTCTTGAAAAACTGAACGGCCTGGCTGCACTGGGGCCATGGTCCTGCCTGGGCCCTGGAGCTGGGTGGAGCAGCCCTCCTCTGCACACTTGCCTTCCAGTTTTCCTCCATCCTCACCACACCCCTTACTTTATATCCCTCCCTTTAAACCTGTTCTTCCTCAGTTGTTCATATGGTGTCTCGGCTCCTGGAAGCATCTGTGTTTGAAATGTCTCATCTACATGGTCTCCTTGGTAGCAAGAAGCTGGGAAGACCTGGGTGTGTCTCGAGACTCTTCCACTGCTCCCAGCGGGACGTTATACATCACGAGATGCCAAAAGCCCACGAAAAGAAGATGAGATCACCAGATGAGACAGAGATTTCTGAAACGGAGGCAAAGGCCATATTTTAAGGCTCATTCCCTCAAATATCTTAATAATCTGCTGCTGAATATGGCAAGTAGATGGGTAAGGTGCCAGGAGGGTAGCTGAAATGGGAATTATAAAATGAGTTTGTGCTCAAGAGCTAGAGGTTCAAATCCTGGCTATGTCTTTTGATAGCTGTATGACCTTGGGTTAGTCACCCAAACTCTGTGTGTTTAAGTTCCTTATCTGCAAAATGAGACATAATACTACCTACTTTCTGGGGCTGTTGGGAGAATTAAATGAGGTAGCCTGTGACAAGCACTTAGAACAGTGGCTGGTACAATGATAGTTATTATTTTTATTATTCTTTTGAGCTGGGCTTGAGTCTGTCCATGAAAATGGAAGTCGGCTGCCTTAAGGTTCTGACAGAAAACCTGGACTCTGTCCTTAGCACCCTATCTCCCAGACATCAGGCATCCTGGCATGAATGTAGTGGATCCCAACAGATATTTGAGAATGACATGGTGTCTCATTTTGATTGACAGCCACAGCCACTCAATCCACACCTGTTAAATCTACAGTGGATTTGGCAGGAGACCTAAATAGACATTTCTCCAAGGAAGACACGAAGATCGCCAACAGGCACATGAAAAAATGCACAACATCACTAATCATTAGAGAAATGCAAATCAAAACTACAATGAGGTATCACCTCATTCTGGTCAGAATGGCCATCATCAAAAAGTCTACAAACAATAAATGCTGGAGAGGGTGTGGAGAAAAGATGAACCCTCCTACACTGTTGGTGGGAATGGAAATTGGTGCAGCCACTATGGAGAAGAGTGTGGAGGTTCCTCAATAAACTAAAAATAGAATTACCATATGATCCAACAATCCCACTCCTGGGCATATATCCAGAGAAAACCATTAAAACCATTAAAAGATACATACAGACCAATTTCATTGCAGCACTATTTGTGATAGCCAAATCATGGAAGCAACCTAAGTGTCCATCAACAGATGAATGGATAAAGAAGATGTGGTACATATATACACAATGGAATATTACTCAGCCATAGAAAGGAATGAAACAATGCCATTTTCAGCAACACGGATGGACCTAGAGATTATCATACTAAGTAAAGTAAACCAGACAAAGAGAAATATCATATGATATCGCTTATATGTGGAAACTAAAATATGATACAAATGAACTTATTTACAAAACACAAATAGACTCACAGACATAGAAAGCAAACTTCTGGGGAAAGGAGGGCATGGAGGGATAAATTAGGAGGTTGGGATTAACAGATACACACTATTATATATAAAATAACCAAGTTCTTAGATTGGAAGAATCAACATTGTGAAAATGACTCTACTACCCAAAGCAATCTACAGATTCAATGCAATCCCTATCAAACTACCAATGGCATTTTTCACAGAACTAGAACAAAAAATTTCACAATTTGTATGGAAACACAAAATACCGCGAATAGCCAAAGCAATCTTGAGAACGAAAAACGGAGCTGGAGGAATCAGGCTCCCTGACTTCAGACTATACTACAAAGCTACAGTAATCAAGACAGTATGGTACTTGCACAAAAACAAAAATATAGATCAATGGAATAAGATAGAAAACCAAGAGATAAACCCATGCACATATGGTCACCTTATGGAGGCAGGAATATACAGTGGAGAAAGGACAGCCTCTTCAATAAGTGGTGCTGGGAAAACTGGACAGGTACATGTAAAAGTATGAGATTAGAACACTCCCTAACACCATACACAAAAATAAGCTCAAAATGGATTAAAGACCTAAATGTAAGGCCAGAAACTATCAAACTCTTAGAGGAAAACATAGGCAGAACACTCTATAACATAAATCACAGCAAGATCCTTTTTGACCCACCTCCTAGAGAAATGGAAATAAAAACAAAAATAAATAAATGGGACCTAATGAAACTTAACAGCTTTTGTACAGCAAAGGAAACCATAAACAAGACCAAAAGAAAACCCTCAGAATGGGAGAAGACATTTTCAAATGAAGCAACTGACAAAGGATTAATCTCCAAAATCTACAAGCAGCTCATGCAGCTCAATAACAAAAAATGAAACAACCCAATCCAAAAATGGGCAGAAGACCTAAATTGACATTTCTCTAAAGAAGATATACAGACTGCCAACAAACACATGAAATAATGCTCAACATCATTAATCATTAGAGAAATGCAAATCAAAACTACAATGAGATATCATCTCACACCAGTCAGAATGGCCATCATCAAAAAATCTAGAAACAATAAATGCTGGAGAGGGTGTGGAGAAAAGGGAACACTCTTGCACTGCTGGTGGGAATGTGAATCGGTACAGCCACTATGGAGAACAGTATGGATATTCCTTAAAAAACTAAAAATAGAACTATCATATGACCCAGCAATCCCACTACTGGGCATATACCCTGAGAAAACCAAAATTCAAAAAGAGTCATGTACCAAAATGTTCATTGCAGCTCTATTTACAATAGCCAGGAGATGGAAGCAACCTAAGTGTCCATCATCGGATGAATGGATAAAGATGTGGCATATATATACAATGGAATATTACTCAGCCATAAAAAGAAACGAAATTGAGTAATTTGTAGTGAGGTGGATGGACCTAGAGTCTGTTATACGGAGTGAAGTAAGTCAGAAAGAGAAAGACAAATACCGTATACTAACACATATATAAGGAATCTAAGGGAAAAAAAATATCATGAAGAACCTATGGGTAAGGTGGGAATAAAGACACAGGCCTAGAGAATGGATTGATGATATGGGGAGAGGGAAGGGTACGCTGTGACAAAGTGAGAGAGTGGCATGGACATATATACACTGCCAAACGTAAAATAGATAGCTAGTGGGAAGCAGCCGCATAGCACAGGGAGATTAGCTCAGTGCTTTGTGACCACCTAGAGGGGTGGGATAGGGAGGGTGGGAGGGAGGGGGACGCAAGAGGGTAGAGATATGGGAACATATGTGTATGTATAACTGATTCACTTTGTTATAAATTAGAAACTAACACACCACTGTAAAGCAATTATACTCCAATAAATACGTAAAAAAAATAAAATAAAATAAAGTAAAATAGGTTACCAACAAGTACCTACTGTACAGCACAGGGGACTATATTCAATTTCCTGTAATAAACCATAATGGAAAAGAACATGAAAAAGGATATGTGTATATATATATATATATATATATATATATATATATATATATGTATGTATATATATATATGTATATATATATATGTATATATATATATGTATGTATATATATAACTCAAACACTTTGCTGTACACCTAAAACTACCACAACATTGTAAATCAACTATACTTCAATAAAAATGTAAAAAAATTTAAAAAAATCTACAGTGGATTTGATGTTGATCATGAAGCACATTAACAAGTCCATTCATTCATTTTTTCACACATTCACTTATTTGAGTAGTATTACATTTATTCATTAAGCATCTATCTATTGAATAGTTATCTATTCATTACACATATTGCTTACTATGTTCCTGGCACATAGACATTGAAGCTCATGTCCTTGTTTTGGGTTAGAAACAACCACCAGCTATTTCTGGCGAACAGGGTCTAAGTATTTTAATTCCTTGTCTGTTAAAAACCATGATCCACATGTTTCTATGGGACTGTGAAAGAGCTATTCCTAACCTGAGGCCAAGTCACTTACATGAACACTGTTCAGAAATTGCCTTGAAAAGAGAAACAAGACTATAAGTCTTAGAAAAAATTCCGTTAAGTACCAAATTTATTCATAAAATACATGGCTATTTACTGTGGACAAGTTTCCACTGTTATGGGTCTATTGAAGACACTTTGAGGTCATTCCTAGGGAGTGACATAAACATGGGGCCTGACTGGCATCATCTGGGACTCAGAGCTGTAGGATCTTGGGCCCATGCACACCTATTGCATCACAGTCAAAATTTAAAGATTCTCTGGTGATTTGTATACACAGGGAAGTCTGAGAGGTGCTGGATTGGGTGCCCCAGACCCACTTCAGGAAGACCACCTCTAGGTGGATAAGCCCCTTTTTCAGTGGAGGGACCATTCTCAGCAGGGAGGAATTATGGACGACAACTGCAAAAACAGCATGTTTTTTTTTTTTTATTTTAAACATGCAAAATACAGTCCATGCATCTGCCATTTTAAAAAGTCTCTCATCCTGTAGCAGATAAAACCAAATATGTTTTGGCTATCAACGTTCAAGAAATGTTTCAAAATGCTTTACAGTGTAAAGATAATAAGAAATTTAGCAAAATTTCAACAAACCTGTATAAAAAACAGATACAGATAACATTTTATATCAAGGCGACATGCTGTAATGTAAAGAGTAAGTTATAATTATCTGTGTTTCTTTGTAAAAAGTCTTTAACAATATGAGGGCTTAGCAGATCCAGGCCTCAGGGCTACACATGCAAAAATAATTGTTAGTTACTTAAAAATCACCAAAACATGCTATTTTTAAATGTGTACCTTTGTGTCTTTTTAAGTACAGGATAATAGAAGTATTAAGTATCAGCA
>NW_006788513.1:479224-483781 GCF_000442215.2 Lipotes vexillifer | reverse complement strand
AGCAGGAATAGTATTCGAGGACTCTGTAAAAGTGTGTAGACTTCATGGAGCCAGTGTCCGGGAAGAGTCATACATTTCTGATGAACATTTTGGCTTAATCCCTTTCCCATTGTAATAGTCCACGACTTGGTTTGGGACTTCAGCCAACACGCTCTTTGCCAGGGCAGCTGGAGATGCCTGCAGGGAAGAAGAAATCACAGTGACTTTGGCGCCCGGCCAAGCGAATCTGACCCAAACCAGCCTAAAAGACTTGAGTCCTGCTCTAAGCAGCTGGTCCCATTCATTCATTCATTCATTCATTCATTCATTCATTCAGCATTCATTCTGTACTTGTCAGCATCTACTCCAAGCAAGAGTTGTCAGATTGTTGGGAAATGAACCTTTAATTTCGTAATTACATTTTTTCATGTCTGTCTCAAAATATAAAACTATTCACATGTGAGGATGGGTGAATACTGGATGGCAGAAAGAATTGCCTTGCAGTTTTGTGTCTGATTTACATTCAAATCCATACACCTATTTATGTTCCAGGCACTATGCGAGCATTTATAGGGTCTATGATTCTTGCCATTAGGAAGTTACAGTGATGTGAGGGGAGCCTGGTGGGGCCGAAATTAACCCTCCTATGAGGCAGAACATGATACATCCCACAGACCAGCAGATCACATCAATGGGAGCTTGTTAGAAATGTAAAATCTTAGACCCATCCCAGAGCTAATGAATCAGAATCTGCATTTTAACTTGATACCTAGGTGATTCCTGTGCATATTGAAATTTGAGAAGCACTGCTCTAGGGAGTCACAGACACTGTGTGACCAGAGCACAAAAAACCAAGACTAAGGCATCTTGGAGGAAATCACAGAAGGCTTCCAAGAAGAGATGGCATTTACATTGGGTATATTTTAAAACAGGGAGAAGGAGAGGATTGGCATTTGATCATTCTAGGGACAGTGAGTCATCTGATGGGGCTCTAAAGGAAGTGCATGTGTGTGTGTGTGTGTGTGTGTGTGTGTGTGTGTGTGCGTTTGGGATGCAGAATTGGTGGGGCGTTCAGTTGGAAAATGAGCTTGTGGCCAGGTGATGGAGAGTCTTGAATACTGTGCTAATTTATGTAGCCTTTCTTCTATCACTGCAGGCCTTGGGGCAAAGGAAGGTAGAGGTTGATATTCTGCATGGACTTTGGACTCATGCAGAGCTGAGCCTGACCTCTGACCCTGGCACTCACTACTAACTCCCCAGCCACTGGACAAGTAAGATTGCCTGAACCTCATTGTTAGCAATTACTGAAGAGGTTGAAAATTTGAAGCAGAGAGAAATGTTTGAGATCCCTCTGGAAAAGTCCTGAAGGAAAGGGGGCTGGCCTAAATGCCAGATGACCAGGTTTCTAGCTCTTTCCTTCCTATGTGGCTTGTCACTCAGCCATTCAACTTTGTTAAGCCCCGATATTCTGAGACAAGAAAGGAAAGAACAGGAATTCATTCTATCTCAGAGTTTTTAGGAGGCTCAAAATGTAAGAGACACGTACCTTAAAAACAATCTGAAAACACTGTGAGGAGTGTTTCTAAAGAGACTGCTCACATTTTGAAGGTGCCATAGTATGTTGGACATTGGTATCCATGAATGCTCTTTTATTTTATAAATAACTGCTCAGGGTCCTGTGTTAGATCATGGCCCACTTTTACACTGGGGAAGACACAATAGTCATTTCCTCCCTTTTCTCTCTGGTCATTGCTCACACAAAGTTTAGAAAGATAAAGACTTGACTTCCCAGTCTCCCTGGCATCTAGGGATGGCTATGTGATCAAATTTCATTGTTTGAGACCCAAGTGGGAGTTTCCTGGAGGGGTTTTCTTGAAGCTCTTTAACAGACATCACTGGCTCTGTTTCTCTTTCTTCTTCCTTTTTTCCTTGAACTAGAATATGATTCCTAGAGCTATGGCAACCATTTTATCATTGTGAGGGAATAACAAAAAGAATCTCTAAGTGCTGGTCCTGACACTATTGAATCACTGAAAAAACTAATGTCAGCAGCCACCAGCCCCTAACATCTAGCTACGCAAGAAAAGTATATTTGTACTTATATAATCCAGGGTTTCTCAATTTTGACACTATTGCTATTTTGATATATTGGATATATTTGATAATTCTTTGTGTGGGGACTGCCCTCTGCATCATAGGATGCTTACTAGCATCCCTGGCCTTTACCACTGGATGCAAGCAGACATCAAAAATGTCTCCAGACATTGCCAAATGTCCCCTGGGGAAAAAAATCATCCTTGGTTAAGAACCACTCATGTAATCCATTGTGAGATGGATTTGCTGTTATTTGAAGACAAAAATATTCCTGAACAGTATGTCAAGCAGAACTTACTCAGATGATAAAAGTATTCTGTATTTACACTGTCCAATGTGGTAGTCACCAGACACATGCTGTCACTGAGCCCTTGCAATGTGGTCAGTGTGACTAAAAACTGATTTTTAAATTTAATTTTAATGAATTTAAATTTAAATAACAACATGTGGCTCTTTGCTACTGTGTTGGACAGCACAGTTCCCAATGATACTCCCGCCCTCTGCATATCTGTGCTGGTGGTTCTGGGGAGCAGAGAGGGCCTGGAGGTCCATTAACTTGGGATAAGGCAGAAAAAATATGAAAGTAGCTGGCAAGAACAGTAATAAAAGTCACATTTATTAACTACCTACAGGCACCAGGCGCTGTGCTGAGCGTTATATAAGCCCCACCTCTAATCTTCCAATGTGTGTGTTATTTGCCCCGTTTTACAGATGAAAGTCTTTGACACAGAGAGGTTAAGTAACTTGCCCCAAGCCAGACAGCTCAGAGCTTCTGCCCTGTCCGAAGCTCTGAGTTACCATGCAGAGCAGAAAAAGAGAGGCGATTCATGGGTTCCTGGCTGTATGAAATGCTATCAGTGCCTCACCTTGAGTTTTATTTATGGCTTATTGAATTCAGAAGAGATTAGTTTGGATAATGAAATGGTTCTCAGAATCTAATTTGAAATTCAGGAAGCTAAGGCAGGTGCTAAACTCCTGGTACTCTGCTCTAGTGGACCACAGGGAGCTGGGAATCTGGAGCAGAGGAGCAGTGAATGTGCCCCCTTCCTTGCCCTGATTAGGCACTTCCTTGTTGCAGGTGCCCCTCACCTCCCTGCCCACTCCACAAGGTCTGTCCTCCTCATGTCCCAGCTCCAGCCGCTTCTCTGAAGTTTTGTAGCCACAGGGTGGCCCACCTCAGTCGCCCACAGATCACTTGCTGTGAGAGTTTTCTGCGGATACCTGTGTCCCAACGGGGCAGTTCTCCAGTAAATTCCTGGAGGCTGGGCCCCATGGCTCCTCCTCTCACTGTGGTGCCAGTGCTAGCACACAGCAGGCACTCTGCGGGTGTGTGAGGGAGAGCAGGGGCGGGACGGAGGCTGCAACAGTGCATGGCCCCGTGGCATTTGTGTGTGTGTGTGTGTGTGCGTGTGTGTGTGTGTGTCTGTAGGGGGCAGGGAGAAGGTGGTATGGAGAAGCTCTTGGACCCCTCTTCACTCAGGCTACGCTGTGGGTGGTGGTCAGTCCTGTGGTACTCCTGTCAAGCTGACAAGACAGGAAGGGACATCACAGTCTGGAAGAACACCCTCCCCCCATCTTGGGCACCATGTGAGTAAGTGGTTTCACTGATGAACACAACTGTGGGCGATTCAGCTCCAGCGCACCCCAACTTGAAGAGGATGCCCCACCTTTGCTGTCCTGTGCAGACAACTTGGGGGCTTGGAAACCTCCCCTTGGGCAAGTTGAAGATGGGCTACGGTAGCAGAGTTGCCCACTGTGAGTCACCCAGGCTCACTGCCCACACACTTGTGGGAGCTTTCACTGGAGCATGGAACGAAAGAACACAGGGGGCTGTCTATGACACAGTGGGGGAGGCTCTGCAGGGCTCTTCAGGGCCACTGCCATCCCAGAGGGAAACTTTGTATGAATCAGAAAAGTTTTTTTTTTTTTAAACCCTGTGGGTCATGAACCAGTTTTGATTCTGCCTTAGCAAACTTATTCCAGCATTTTCCCCTATTGACCACAAACAACTGTTTAATATCATCCTTTAAACTAACTTTGTTATCTTGCTGGTTCCCTCGTTAATGAATTGAATAAATCTTTGATGCTGCTTACTGTACATTTATACAGGATTTAAGTTTCTATCATTTTGAAAATATACTTTGCCAAGGCAAACACAGACCTCTGCCAGGGCACATGGCTTGACAAGGAGAACCAAGGCCGAATTTCAGCTCCTCTTTGCTACTTCAGCCAGGCAACCTTGAGCAGGGAACAACCTGCCCAATTGTACATGGCAGTCCGGGGTACACTGGAGACCCTAAATTCTGTGGATGAGGCCAAGCTCCAATGAAATGTTGGCTACATAGTTAGCATGACTGACTCAGGTTATACTTGTTTCTCCAGCGAGCCAAGCTCTACACGTCCTGGGTGGGAATCGGCCTGGCCCAGGCAGGGACAGCTGGCATTGCTTCACTACGAACACTGGTGGAAAAATCGGGGGGGGGG
>NW_006788513.1:468555-479150 GCF_000442215.2 Lipotes vexillifer | reverse complement strand
GGGGGGGGGGGGGGGCTTCTGCTCTCCCAGGGGAAGCCCCCGAGATATACGTACGTGTTTGAAGTTCCTGAAGGGCACGAACTGGACGATGTCGCGAAGGACGGGCTCTCCCTTAGGCGACCTCAGAATACCGTCGTCACCGTCCAGCATCTGCATGTCACTGAAGTCTGCGTTGCCCACTCCCACGATGATGACCGACATGGGGAGGTGGGAGGCATGGACGATGGCCTCCCTCGTGTCAGCCATGTCTGTGATGACCCCGTCAGTCAGGATCAGCAGGATGAAGTATTGCTGCCATCGGTGGGACACCAGGAGATGATGGGGATGGAGAGGTGGGAGAGACAAGGACAAAGCCAGTTACACACTCCGGCGGCTCCGGTGCATACTGACCACAGCAAGTGACAACTGACTTTTCCTGAGTGCCCATGTTGACAACCCTAAACACTGAAGACTTAGGATGAATGGAGCTTAAAGGCAGGCACAGTAATTGCAGATTAATTCTAATAATCACCTTAATGATGGTTACAAAGCACAGGGTGTAGACAGAGCAGCAGAAGAGTCAGGGGGGCTGGCTTCAAAGCCTCTTGCTCTGAGATGCTGGGAATTTTCCCTTAACTCCTCTGGGTCTCAGCCTCTTCATCTCTCAAATGAGGGGTGGGGCTAGATCATTCATATGGTCCTCTTCAGCTTGGAGATTTGCAAGAGTCTAAAGCCGAGCTGCCTAATATTTACAATAGCCACCAGCTCCATGTAACTATGGTGCCCTTGAAATGTGGTGAAAGCAATGGAGAAACAGAAATTTTCATTTTATTTCATTTGAATCAATTTAAATTTAACTTTAAAAAGTGGATACCCGATTGAGTTATTGGAAATCTTTTAAGTACGTTTGGAACAACTATAAATATGTGAATCCACTTTCTCAATTATCAACTTATAAAATCTATATAAGGATCAAGTATTTTCCATGGTAATTTAGCATCCAAATTGAGATGATGTGAGTATAAAATACACACTGGATTTTGAAGACTTAGTAAAAAAAAAAGAATGTATAATATTTTATTAATAATTTTTATATGGAATATCTCTTAAGATGATAATGTTTTAGTTATACTGGGTTAAATAAAATATATTATTAAAATTAATTTCCCTGCTTCTATTCACTTTTTTAAATGGGGCTACTGGAGAATTTAAAATCTCTGCATGCCTCCCACTGTATTTCTAGTGGATGGCACTGTGCTAAAAGCCCTGCTAGAAAAGGCAAGGGTCACAGTCTCTCCCTCTGAAGGCTGTGTGCCCTGGGCTAGTGAGTGGCCTGCAGGTGGCTGCCCTTCTCCAAGGATGTGGGCAGAAGACTCTTCCTGCTCTAAGTCCTGGTTGGACAGGCTGGTGGGTGACTCATCTGAGATGGAGATTGGAGAGAAGGCTTCATGCTCATCAGCACAGGAAGGGCTTGGGAAGGGTTACGGGGTCTGGAGAGGGAAAGCCCAGTGGAGGACATCACTGTCCTTAGTCGTTAGGGGCATCATGACAGCCTCTCAGGTGAGAGGGGAGGGAAGGAGGTCACTGAGATGCTGCTCATGCCAAACCCAAAAGAATTTCTAATGTAATCTTTGCAATATGTTCTACATCTACAGGGAATAAATGTGGGATGATGAAACCATTCCAAGTTGCCACATTTCAAAGGTGAAAGGCTAGGTAGAATAATCACATGTTGAAAACATCTGTTTTTGAGATTCACACTTAGAAAGCTGCATATAGGCTGGCAGTGCTAAAGAGATCCCATTTTTCTCTGTGAGTTTGAAAAAAATGTTTTTAAACAAAACAACTCAGTCAAAAATGCAATTAGAGAGAAGAGAAATTCAGACTATGATGAAGACAGTCACATGTCCTAAATGCTTTCCATACAGTTTAATATAAAGACTAATTCTGGGGCTTCCCTGGTGGCGCAGTGGTTAAGAATTTGCCTGCCATTGCAGGGGACACAGGTTTGAGCCCTGGCCTGGGAAGATCCCACATGCCGCAGAGCAACTAAGCCCGTGCACCACAACTACTGAGCCTGAGCTCTAGAGCCTGCAAGCCACAACTACTGAGCCCACATGCCACAGCTACTGAAGCCTAGAGCCTGTGCTCTGCAACGAGAAGCCACGACAATGAGAAGCCTGAGCACCTCAATGAAGCGTAGCCCCCGCTCACCGCAACTAGAGAAAGCCTGTGCACAGCAACGAAGACCCAATGCAGACAAAAATAAATAAATAAACAAATATATATATATATATATATATATATATATATATATATATATGACTAATTCTGTTCCATGTCCACTAACTACCCACCCCTAGTTCTAGTTGATCAATTTTCAAATTCATTCGAATTGTCAATTTTCATCCATACCTATGCTTTATAAGTCTTATACATTCACAGAGAAGGTGGCCTGGGAGTTTGGAGGAAGGTTTCAGTTGGGTGAAGTGATTGAGGAGCTAGGGAGTTGCAAGGAGAAGGCACAGAAGGAGGCAGCTTGGTGGCCTGGGGCTGGAGGGAAGCAGTGTAGGAAACCAGAAATGACTCCTCCCAGGGTGTGCCTTGGAGGCCATGGCAGGTGCCACACCTGGATGGAGACTCATCCTGATTCCTGAGCAGGTGGGCTCTTGAGTGAATCACACTTCTGTGCCCTCATCGTCCACACCCCACCCTCCCCTAACTCCTGTCTGATTCAACCTTCATGGTCCAGGGCACGGATCTCCCCTACCTGCCCCCTACAATACCTACAGGAGCAAACAACCTGACAGTCACACAACCACATCAAGAAAGTTTAGAGTTGTTGTGGTCTAGAGCAGACGTTGGCAAAATATTTTCTGTAAAGGGGCTATAATAAATACTTTAGGCTCTGCAGGCCATAATGATGTCTGTGGCAATGACATAACTGCCTATTAGAATGAAAACAGCCATAGACAGTGCTTGATAGGAATGTTCATGGCTGTGTTCCGATAAAACTTTACTGATGGACACAAGTTTGAATGTCATATAACTTTTGTGTGCCACGAAATATTATTCTCCTTTTGATTTTTTTCAATCATTTAAAAATGTAAAAGCCATTCTTACCTAGCAAGTCACTGAAAAACAGGTTGCAGAATGTGGCTGGCTTTTCATTTAGAGCAGGGGATCTTAACCTAGGCTTGCGGACTGTTGAGTTGAAAGAATTCAGGCAGTCTGTGCAGCTGGGGTAAATTAAAGTTTTATTTTCACTAATCTCTAACTAAAACTTATCATTTTTTTCAATTCTAAATATAATTAACAAATAAAATTAGTTTTAACTGTACCTGTGATTGAGTCACTAATAGAAATCACAGAATACTCTCCTGTTATCTTACAGTGTTTGCAAATATCTTAACATGTCATTTACATTCAACACTACTTAGAAATTACAGAATTATTAGGCCAGCCACAAATTCTCATAATTTAATTTTATTACTATATTTATGATGCTTCTATGTAACATTTAAAGATATTTTGCTAACTGAATTTCAATATAATTGGTTTATTTTATAACATATGTTTTATTTTGTGCATTTAAAGGCCCTTCTGAGGAGGGGTCCATGGGCTTCACCAGCTGCTAATGGTGTCCATGGAACAAAAACGGTTAAGAAGCTCTGGTCTGAAGAGACTGTCAAGATTCTAGAACCTGATCCTTCCAGGTTTAATCTAGCTAAAGGTAATAGGCTGCAGACTGTTGGATCAAAACCATGATGGAAATTTCCAATAAAGGTCACAGTAACATTTGCTTCCAAAGTCAGGCTAGGAAAGTGCTCATGGGTGAAATATTATAGTCTTTGAATGTACTTGAGGTCCTGCTTACATAAGGAGAGGACATTTTTTTTCTTTCTAGAAGAGTTCCACAAAACTGAGGAGAAAATCCTACAGCCACAGACTTCCTGGCACCACTTGCCTACAAGGTTCAAGGTTAGGACCCTTAGCAATCAGTGATAACAAGGGGCCCTGGACCACACACTGTTCAAAAGATAATGGAAACCTCTGGGGGAAAGCATCAGTGTTTCTGGCCTATAGGAGTGAGTTATTTGGGGAGATGTGGATTAGATGCTTCCAGTACTGTTTCCTGACCTGTCCTTTCAGAGCAGACCCATCTGTCCCTGGAGGAGTGAGTAATAGTCAAAACCTCATGCTGGTTTGTATTAGTCCAGAACTCAGACCTATGTCAGATTCTCTTTACTCATGTGAGTCCTGGTACCCCAGGGAGGCTGAGATGATTCAAACTGGGCTCCGGGGAGTCCTAGGGATGCCTTGGATGCTCTTGGGGATAAAGGGAGTCAACGAGAATAGACAAGTTTGGACCCCATCCTTCAGCCCATATTTAGCAAAAATAGTCTGTTTTCTTAAAATCTATTTTATGTGTTTGGTTTCTGAGCAAGGTATTATTTGAAGTATTTGAATTTGAAGTCCTGGTGATTAAAAAAAAGGTTAAAAATAAAATTAAATACTGATCCTGTCCAACCCTATGCCTAAATCTTGCATCTGAGAGGATTCAGATTTGCTTCAAGGCCTCTGTGGGTTTGGAAAGATGGAGATGCTATTGCCTTGACAAACATGGTCTTCACAGGGGTGTTGGGGAGCAAAGTTTGGGTGGTACAGGTGGAAGGGTCAATGGGAGGAGAGATGGAGGCAGTGAATATGGGCAGTTCTTTCAATGAATTTTGCTGTAAAAGAGAGTAAAATAAGGGACAGTACCTAACGGGTAAAGTGTTGAGAGAGCTTTGAACCTAAACAAGAGATACTGTAACATGCTTTATTTGCTAATAGGAATGAGTCTTCAGTAGAAAGGGAAAAATAGGTGATGAGGCGAGAAAGGGAATATAAGTATGAGGTTAGTGTCCCTAATAGTTGGGAGGTGTGTGCTGCAGTGCACAGAGCAGAGGTCACCATGAGACAGGAGTGTGGTCCAGCCCATCCTAACACAAGAGAAGCTGAGAACACAGGCACAGGGCAAGGGGGTCAGATGAGCTCACACAAGAAGGTAAGGGAGCAGAGTATCATATTCTTCATGCAAATTCAGTGTCTTGGAACCCAGGATAAAATCACAGAGAAAATTTCGGACATTAGCAATATTCTGCTAAATCTGAGAAAAGGTCATAAAGCTAAAAAAGGACATAGGACATAATGACGATATTGAAAAATGATGCATAGAAAAGCTATTACAGCAATATATTTAAGTCTAATATATTAGGGGAAAAAAACAAACTCTATTTGGCTTTGTAACCTTGGTTTGCATTTTTCTTAAGAAAACCACTAATAGGACCTGAAATAAACCTTCACTGTGATGTTGTGTGTTACTTCACTTGACTACCAGGCAGAAGAATAACCCATTGTTTTACTTCACTTCCATCTGTAGTCTGGGTACACTACACTGGAAAGCAAGCTTAGTTTTAGACAGTTGTTTTTTTTTCCTTCCTAGGAACTGAAGGTGAGTATGAGTTTTATGAGGATGACCTACACTCCAGTGAATATAGTGGCTTTCCCTGTTGAAGGCCTTCTGTGTTCAGGTAACATTGCAGACATTTGAGTTATGTCATCTCTAAGCCTCATGTTAATCCAGCAGAGATAGGCATGATTATCCCTATTTTTCAGGTGAGGAGACTGAGGACAGGGGGAAGGTTAAGTCACTTCTTCAAACTCACACAGGCAGAAATGCAAATTTATTGTCAGATTGGGATAGGTGCTGTGGCCAGTATCCAGATGAGGATGGGTAAATGCCCATTAGCAGGCAGACCACCCCTCTCCTTACTGATGCCTCCTTAGTGTTGGTCTCCTCTGATGCTGACTTGGCGACCTTCTGGATGATGGGAGCGATGTTGGTGGGGCCATAGAGCTGGAGTTTGGGAAGGCAGCTCTGGTAGGCTTCCACAACTCCTTGAATCCCTGAGGTGGAATTGGCAAAGATCAATAGCTAAATAGTCCCCCTAAATATATTTATAATCAAATACACACACACAAATGAAGCATTAACTTCCCCCAAATAGTCCTTATCAATAGCACATTTATGTTCTTAAGATAAAAAAGAAAATACCACATCTGGGCTGGTATTTCTGCCTCCACTCCCACTGAAATCATTTTCTTTATTCATTTTACTTATTTTTTTTTTTTTGAAATTGACTTGGGAAGAATTTATTAATGAATGATTGTGTTTGCTACAGAATACAAACAAGCTTTTTATGACAAAGAGAATATTCTAGATCCATTAAAAAAATGTCAGTTACAAACCTATGTATTCCCAAATCTTTTTCTACACTTTCAAAAATAAGGGATTCATACTGGGAATACTTTGCAACCCTACAACTTAAAACTCAGAGAGAAATCATTTTGGTCTGAAATCATTCTCTTTAAAGGTTCAAGTCAAAAGCGATCATTTCCACCAGTGTCTCCCTTATGTCTCACCTTACACAATAGATTTCATTAGATCCTCCTATTGTAATGAAGCCAACATTGTACCCATTTTACAGGTAAGAAACTGAGGCTCAGAGAGGTTTGCTGCAGACTAAGGATTCACACCCAGGTGTGTCTGGCTCTAAGGGCCATGCTCACAGCTTTAACATCCCTCTCATTTTCACACCGTCCTGTTGACTCTAGTATAACCACCCTGGGGCCACCTATGTGAGTGATGTGTACCACAACCATCTCTCCAGATGTTAAAGTCCTTGTGGGTAGGAATTGTGACTTTCTTTCTCATGAGCTCGAGGCAGATCGGGCACATGGTAGCTGCTCCCCAAATGTGTGATGAATGAGCAAAATGATGGTCACAGTCGTCTGCCAGGGACTGTAGTACAGGTGAGTGACGTCCATCACCATGGGCACCCCCATTTAAGGGGGGCTTCCATCCAAGAGATCATGATGGGTGGGCTCTGCTGGAAGAGGCAGCCCTGCTAGTGTAGCTCCTCCCAGTGTAAGTCTTGGCTGCACACTGAATGTTCTAACTGTGATCCCACAGAGACAGTCCCATTACCAATGATATTTGTTCAAATGGTCCTCTCTGTGTCTGTGCCTGTGTTACCTCTCTCTTCCCCTGTTTCATCTCATCCTCCTGCACCCCTTTCTACCCTGAAACAGCACACTGGTCCTGTTTTAAGCCAGAGAGACCCACAAAGCCCCTCCTGTGATTGTTTTCCCTCCACATCCTGCCAACCAGATTTTGGGTATCTTGGATGAGCAAGTTGTGTTCTGTTCTGCCTTTATACACATGCATGTAACAAAATGTGTATGAAAATGACTGAAAATGCTTCATTCTCTTTGTCCTGCCCCAAAGTCTGCCATTCTAAAGACAGGTGCCAAATCATTACATAGCCTGGTTCTGAAGTTAAGTGATGCTGAACAGAAGCTCTTTACCTGTTTTGGTTTTTGAGGTTTTGCCTAAGATAAGCAAGTCTGAGTTCTCTTCCAAAAATACCAGGCAGGTGAATTCTAAGATGTGAAATGGGTTAACACTGGATATGTCCTTCATTCTTCTTTGATGGAAAACCATTCTTACAGTTGAAGAGAGGGAATGGTTTGAGATGAGGGAAGCCTAAACTGTAATAAACTTGGCGTGAGGGATGATGAGAGGGAATAAGGGCAGAATGGAGATCTGGTCTCATAGGTTGCTGCGTGCAGACCCGGGGATATTGATGTCATGTTCTTGGACAGTTAGTGCCAAATTTGTGAAAGAAACTGCGGGATGTTCTACATCCCCCACAGGATCTGAATTAACCCTGTTCAGCCCCTTCCTCCTCTACAGGAAGGAGGAGAGACAGACATTTCCACCAGCCCACTGCAAAAATGTCTTACCATTTTCATAGCAACAGGTGTACTTGGCTCTATTTATTATTTAGAAATCAGGAAAAATGATTCTAGGATACAATTTATCATCATAGTCATCATCATTATTTTGTGGAATGTCTTGGGGAATTTCTAACTGGAAATAACATTATACAGACCAAAGCCTTTGAGAAGGCTCTTTCTGGCACAAAACCATGAAGTGACTTGTTTGAAGTTGCTGAGGGCATATCCTTTGACAACATGAAAGTGTCACATGATCTCTACGCTTCCCCCTTTCCTTATTACTTCACAGAGAGGAAGTTGTGCAAAATAAATACTTGATGACAACTTGGAAAGCAGAAGGAGGGGTACCTCATCACTGCCCATGACGTGACCCTTCCCTCAAATTTTTTTGTTTTTTGGGTTTTTTTGGCCAGAAGAATCCAGAATTGGAATCAATATTCTTGCTCTAAGCTCAAGACCTCTTCTGCATTCTGTCTTTTCCAGCTCTTACGTCTCTGCTCTGTTGTGGCCTTCAGAGTAGCATGTTTATTTGGGTCCAGGGAGCCTACTTCTCCTCTGTGGACAATCATCACTGACATACTGCATCAGGAGAGAGAAACTAAAATGGGAAAAGTACGAAGGGAAGGGCTGTGAAACACTGACTTCCTTTCACGTTGTGATTTACCTGCACATTCTGGGTTGTCTTCATTAAAGTTGATTGCGAAGTCGTGAGATACCTGGACACCAATTAAAATTTACAAAAGGAAAAAAGGAGAATGACAACATTAATCCAGTAAGGAGGCACTGGGGCTTAGAGTTTGCCAACAGATGCTCATTACATTCATTATGTGTCAAGCAGCAGGAACCATTTTAAGCCTTTACACAATCACTCTGAGATGGAGGGTGGATTCTAAGCTCCCTATGGAGTTGAGGTGACAGGGAGATTTTCTAGAATCAGATAAATTCTGGCAGGAGGGGGAGAATAAGGCATATGAAAAAAAAAATCCAAGAAAATATTTCATAAAAATGTAACTCCAAATAGCTTCTGGATAGAAGTGGCCACAGACCAGAGGCTTAGATTTGGTTGAGTTCTATTTGGAGTCAGTGATTAAAAAATGATAACTCAATAACCTAAGCTGTCTGCTTGACATGGCCATGGTTATAAAGGTTCCAGCAAAGCTGTTGACATTTAAGACTCATTCTAACATAATATACAGAGCTGCTAGGCAGGAGGATTTTCACATACATACAGGTAAAAATAGACTCTTGCTTTTGGTAAAGTAATAAAGTAATAATTCCAACACAGATTCCTCTACCTGGCAGGACATATGTACAAGGTCAAATAATATGTGGTTTACTTTTTTTCTTTCTAAAACCTGATAAAATAAGAGGGGTGTCCTGGCATCTATACATTTTTATTGGGTCACTTGGAATTTTACTGAGACTTCCATTTGAAAGGCTATTTCCCACAGGCCTGACTCTCTGGGGCCTAGAAAATAGGTGATTGTGTTAAAAGACCCCTCTTTTCTCAGTGGGGGTCAGAGCTGATGCTGTTGGTGCCTCGCTCACACTCCCTTGCGCTTGGCTTTTCCAGGCAACTCAGCCGACTGCCAATCATCCTGCCTGCTTTATTTACATTAAGTTTTTCTTGGGTTTCCAGAGCCTGCTTTGCCTGCCCAAGTGACAGGCTAAAAATGGTGGGGAATTAATGTCCCCTGGGAGTAATGTCCCCGGGGAGTAGCTCTTCATCATGGGTTGATGGGAGGTGGTGTGTCAATATCCCAGGTCTCTTACCCCTTGGGGTCTGTGTGCGCTCTGCATTGTCTCCCGGGATTCAGCTCTGGCTGTCCATGCTGGTAATGGCTTGTTAGTAAACCCTATATTGATTTCTCCCCATTTCCCCACTCTCTACTGAGGTTTCCTCCACCTCTCAAATAAACTACTTGCCTCCAAATCCCTGTCGAAAGGTCCCAGGAGAGCACAAACTAAGGCGGAGGTGCTTGTGGCTCAGTTTCAATGCAAACTGAGATTTTATCCTCAAGAAGTAAGTCATGGTAACTTTGTAAACACTCTGGGGGGCACCTGAGTTGCTGAGACCATCAGGGCCTGTCTGGGGCAGAGGGGAGATGAGGCATGGAAAAGGGTATCTGAATGGCTTTGGGGGAGCAGAGTGAGAATACGTAAGGGGTGCCTGTTAGGGCAACAGGAATAAGTTAGCTGCCAGTCATAGTGGAGCCAGGGGATCAGGACTTTAGCAAACAGCACGAAGAAGAAGTTGCTTCAGGAGAGTGACCAGGCAGATGTCAGGGATGAGGACAGGAAGGCCTGGAGCCAGGTATGCTGCACCTCTGTCCTCAGCCCCGCTGGGTCAAGCTGAGACCGGAAGGCTGTCTGGGGGGATGTGAGGAGGACACTCAAGCATCTCAGGGCAGCTGGACTTGTGGTTGTCCAGGTGCATTCCAGGCTTGAGGTTCAGCACCTCTGTGAGGAAGGTGGGCACCCACCTGCCCACATTCTGGAACTGATACCCCATCTGAAGGGGACTGCATCTCCTGAGATCTGGCTAATACTTTTATGTGTAATCTTTTAATTTTAGTGTTATCAGGCTTTTCAGTTTTTCCAGAGAAGCCAGAAATCTGACATTTTATATGAAATTGTCTAATTCTTAAAAAAAAACTGTGTGTCAAATAGAATATGGCCTGATGTCTACAGGCCACCAGTCGACAGCTCTTGGTCTATATTCTTCCCCCACCATGTACTGACTTCCGACAAATGCTTCTAGAATTCTGTAG
>NW_006788513.1:465596-468538 GCF_000442215.2 Lipotes vexillifer | reverse complement strand
AGCAGGAAGGCCAGTGTGGGCTACAAAGCCAACAAGGAGGAGGACAGGTCATGGAGACAGGCTACTCCATCATCTCTCACTCCATCAGGAAAAGGGAGGTGAACTCCCTCTTTCACTGAAGGCCCTTGGTCTGACAGCTCTGGGGTGGAAGCAAAAGTTGGCATCTGCCTCCTGCTGTTCAGCTCAGACAAGGTCAGTAAAAGAGAAATTGATGACTGGGCGGTATTACTTGCACTTAGCTGGGACCTCAGAGGCTTCCTGAGGCTGCAGCAGGAGCCCTGTTCCTCTCCAAGGTTCTCCCACCTGGGAGGCTGAGTCCCTTGTGGAGAGTGTCCCACAGGGCCATCTGGTATACCATGGGAGAATGCCTCAGTTCCATTGCAGCACAAATCTCTCCACGTACATTCTCTGCCTTCTTTGTGAGAAATTGGCATCGAGACCAAATAGGATTCCAGTGTCTTTACATGAGCCTTTCAGCTCCAGAGTCTCTGAGCCCGAGCAGCGCTTTCTTCAGGATTTTTCTGTGTCTCGCACAAAAGACTGGTGCTTAGGGACTTGGGGTGAGGGAGTCTATAGACCTCACTGTCATGGACTTTCACTGTCAACATGGTCAATAGGGTCTTTCTCCAGGGGAGATCTGAATACATGGGTTCTGAGCCACTGGAGATCAACTTCCAAGTGTTTCCACAGTCTCTATGTCTATAAGAAGCTAAACAATGGAACACTTCATTTGGAAATGACTCTGAGAAGGCCAATCCAGAATACCAGGAGATTGGCTGTCATCAAAACAGAGGCTCCGAGGAGCTAATCTCACTGGTTCTGAAGACCACTTCTGCCTCTTTGGGCCCTTACATAATTATACCAAAGGTCGAAAGAGTGAGACTCCTGTGCGGGAAACCCAACTCAACTTTTGTTTATAGCAAAACACTCACCGTGTACTCTGGGGGTATCCTGGCACCGAACCCAAAGGCTGGGAACATTTTGTCACTGAAATTTAAAAAAAGAAGTTGCTACATTTGTCCATTTAATGAGGAAGAAAAACACGAACTTGCATTACCTTGCGAGAATAGGTCACTATGCCAAATACTGACTCATGCTTCTTGATTACCTGTGGTAACAGGGGATAGCAATAGTGTGCGCAACTAAAATCAAGAAATAATACCCAAAGTTCATCACTTTACTGCTTTCCTATACTATAGGTGAGATGATGGGCAGGAGAAGAATAAACATTGATTGGCACTACAATATGCCAGATATGATGCTAGGCCATGTACATACTTAGTTAATTTTCACACAATGTTTGAAGGTCCACCTACTTATTATTCTTGTTTTACTGATGAATAAACTGAGTCTCAGAAAGGCTAAGAAAATGACCTAAGGTGTTTACCAGTGAGCACTGTGTGATTCCAAAGCCAATGCCTTTTCTATTATACCATCATAACTTACTGATTATGTACAGCATTAAATGTGATTTCCTCTTGCACTTCCCATAACTGGGCCTCCTGACCAGATCACAAATAAGACTCTTCTTAAGCAAAATTTGTGCTGTCAGGGGATTGTTGCAGTGGGGCTCTGGAGTATTGCTCTTGGAAGAAGGCATGCCCCCCTCAGGCTATCTACCTTTTACTTTCTCTCCCATTAAAAACACAACTGAGATTTGTTCTTAGAATAGTTCCTCCATTTCGCAGTTCTTGCAGAGCCAGCCAAGGAGAAAAGGAAATTCAGATAAGGGCTCACTGTCCCAGAATATCTCTGGATGCAAAACGGGAGTCCCAAGCTGAGAAGTCAAAGGATCAAAGCCAGACTGTCATCCATCACTATCTAACTGATTTAGAAGTCATCAGTAGCCAATAATGGCTTTGATAGAACTTCACCAAAATATAGCCCATTTGACCAAATTTGGGGCAGGTGTTGGGAGGTACAGGGAAACCAGAATTCTCTGAAATCAACATCTAAATTTGCCAGAAAATCACCAGTTCCATCTTTCCCTTTCTATTGTGTAGATATGGGCTTCGTGGGGCATTGCATCTAGCAGGTATTAGAAAAGGTATTAATGATGATAAATAGAAAATCATAAAATCTTATAAAGGATTAACCACAGCTCTGAGAAAAAAATACGTCTGGTCCTTGGAAATATTGAAATACTTTGTCTCAGAAATTCCTTCTTAGCCAAGACAAGGGTGAGCAGATGTGGGGAGGAATCAGCAAGGGAGATTTTAGAGGTACTTTCTAGTTAAGTTTGGAAGATAACTGTTCTGGGTGGAGGATGGGTCCTGCTTCTTCCAACTCGGATGGCTCAGAAGTCAAAACAGAGAAACCTAGAAGGCTCCACATTTTTTAATTTCTTTGATAAGTTTAGGAGGGGTGAGATTTAATATTCCACCCATTTCTAATCACAAAACCAGTGTTCCAGATGTAATGATATTCCTTTTAACCCTTCAAGCCACCCTTGTGGATTTAAGCTTGTTGAGAATGATGCACTGTTACATAACCAAGTTTCAAGAGTAGGGAGGTAGGGAAAATGCCTCACCTACAAGGGGAATAATTAATGAGTCACAAAGACTCTAATAAACATACTAAAAAAAAAAAATTCAAGCCTAAGCACAATAGATTTAAGCATTCATTTTCCCTGATTAGAAATAGAACTAGGAAGAGAGGAGTTTTATTATGCAAGAGGCAAGGGAAGGCAAGCTGAGCACACAAGCAAGCATCAGCATGCCAACACATCAGGGAACTTAAGATAGGATTCAGCAGCACTGAGTAAAGGGGTCATTTAACAATTATTGAGGACTTGATTGGTAGAAACTTCCAACCTGGAAAATTCAGGGCAGATCACCACATTGCTGAAGGCAGTATTTCTTACTATTGGAATAAAATAGTATAAAATACTATCTAAGAGCCCAGGGTCTTCAGTGGCAATGAGCTTGATGTCTTGAACTTCT
>NW_006788513.1:361070-465586 GCF_000442215.2 Lipotes vexillifer | reverse complement strand
GGAAAGACCTTGATCAGATGATCTGCAGATGGAAGATGCATGTTTACCCGCCCTGGTAAGGAAAAGTGGGCTAAAGCAAGAGATTAATAAAAGAAAAGACAAATGAGTGCATCCATAAGGAAATGGAGATGAACTCAGAGCAAAATAGAATTTCAGAACAGCTAGACATTTAATGAAGGCCGTTCTCTAAAGCAGTGACCTTAAAGCTAGTGTACATGGAAATGCAAAGCCCTTCGAGGGATATGAGAGCATGGCTTCTTTGTTTTTAAGGGAAATCAATATTCAGTTTCTCTACCTCCCCACGTATTCTTTACTGAAATTCATCTTCTGGGAACATCTCTGATGGAAATACCTGCTCCTCATTCACACCTCCCCTCTCCCAATTAACCTCCACTCACCCACTAGGAATGTCAGCCACCATGGTGAGTTGCTCCCGAGTGTAAAAGCTCCACAGCAGAAAATAAAGAGATACTTCCTGATGTGAATGACTCACTACCAAACAAATCCTTTTGTAAGTCAGATAGTTGCTCATTTTTGCTTTAAAAAAATTGTAGGAAGTGCTGATGTCAGGTGGTAGATCATTAAAAATACCTTTTGATGATAGATATGTAATTTTTTTATATAAAACTTAGAATTGAAAGAATTACATAATACTCGTAGGCAAACTCTTTCCATTACCATGGACTTATAAAAACAAGCTTTCTTAGTATTTACATTGATAAAAACAAAAAATTGGATTAGAATTGATGCTAGATTTTCCCATTCTGGTCATAGGTAGCAGTCATCCACAGATATGTAAGCTAATTGGGAAAATAACCTACTATCTGTTTCATTAGGAATTTTTCATTTCTATTTTTTATTGGCAATAATGAGGTGTTGAAATTTCACAAATATTTATGATCAATTACACACTAATAAGGATTATAATAAAAACTAAACCAGAAGATATTTTTAAATACTTTGAATCTTTTCATTACAGTAAATTTTAGAGATTGGAAACTTAAAATTTTATATTCATATTTTAGTTAAAGACATGTGTGATACAGTGATCAATAAAGGAATTTCAAACCAAATTTTTAAAGATACTTTGGAATGAAGTTCTATGGGGGAAGGGAATGTAAATATGAGCTCATGAAAAAGAAGAAACAAAATTCTCAGCTCAAATTGATGAAATTGTTCGTGCATTTTTTAAATGGACGATGGTAGGTATCAAATAGCTATGGCATTTAGATTCTGCTGGATGCATTTGCAAGAGTTAGGTAAGAGTTTTATTTTTAAATGTCCATATTTACATTACACTAGAATTTTCATTCTTTGTCACTATTTAAACTCTTGATGGAAAATGTTAGATTTCAATGCAAAGTGAGGGCTATATGTTTTAACACTCTTTTTACGAGTATGTGAGACAAAAAATTTTAAAGGTCATTAGTCCAAAATTACTTTTAAGTCTGACACTATAATCCTTTTCCCTTTTGTGTAAGAGTATTAAAGAAAATAGCCTCTATCACTTATCAAGTATGTACAAAAGGCAAAACTTTTGTATCTAATCCTTACAACCACTCTGCAGGGGAAGTTAGATAAATCTTTCATTTGCAGTCAAGGAAACCAAGACCCAGTATAACATCAGGAGAATAAAGGGAGCCGAGCTGGGATCTGAACCCAGGCCCCCCTGTCACCAGGACCCTGTTGACTCTGCCCTTCATAGGAGGTTGGTCTGGTCTAATGATTCAGAATAATGTGCTAATAACAACAAATAACAGAATTAGCAGAACTCACCACCCCCAGGAGGCCCTCCTCAACTGTCAATCTCTCTTCTCACAAAGGATAGAGTTAATCCTTCCTTCCTCATGCGTCCCCATCCTTACATAGGCCATGTAGGACTGTGATTCATTTATGTGCCTTTCTCTCCCATAAGACTGTGACTGACTTGAGGGAAAACCATGCTTATTAATCTCTCTGTGCCTTTACAGCACTGCATGAGGGGCCTGGCACCCAGTAGGTCCTCAGCTGCTCCATCTCACCTATCTCTCCCAATTTAACTCTGGGTCTCAACCCTGGATGCCCATTGGAATTAAAAATCCTGATCCTCAGGATGTGCACCAGACTAATTAAATCAGGGTGTCTGGGGGTAGGGCCCAGGTACCAGCTTGTTTTAAGGCTTCCTGAGTGGTTCCAATGTGGAGCCAAGGTTGAGAACAATGGATTGGTGTTGGCACAGTGGAAAAGGTAGCGCTGTGATGTGACCCTGCCTTCCAACTTCTAACCCAACCTTCTGTACTCAAACATGCCTGTGTCAGTTCTAACCTTGCCTCTGCACTGCTCTGAGCACATCTCAGAGGAGACGCCTGCCTCAGTGGTTTCCAGTACCCCTGCCTTATTCTGGGGTGGCCAAGCCCATTAAACGTCAGTCTGTATTTGCGAGCAATGTACCGTATTTATATTCTCTTGGTAGCAGCTAGACCAGCCTTTCAATGAGGGACATGGCAGGTGGTCAGAGACTCACATTTCTGCTGAGCCCAAGGAATGGATACCATCTTGGACTTGAGCAGCCTAAAGAGATCAGGTTGTTCGTAGGAGCTGGGGAAGGGCTACAACCAACCGGGAACAGATGAGTTCGTTTGTGAGCGCACATTCTTGGGGAGCTGGAGGGGAGAGAGGGCAGGGGTCTCTCTCTCAGAGGTGCATAGAAAATGGGCTGGCAGGGCTGCCTTCTGGGCTCAGGACCTGAGTCTGGTCTCCCCTCAAGGCCACCCTGAGAACTCCGAGCTTCACGCATCTCTCAAGCTGTTCAGCTTCACGGATCAGCTCATCATGACCCGTGAACAGTGACTGTACAAGGCAGGAAGAAAACCCTTGGCTGTCAAAGGCTGGGAGGAATTTCCAAGCCTCCTGGGGATTAAAAACGTCTGTGTTGCTGCAGGAGGAGGAAAGGCGCCTTCTGTCAGTTTTTATTGAAGTGTTTCTTTTTGAGCAACAACCTCACTGACTTTGATGCAAGAATAAATTAATTCCAAAACCCCAACTTGAAACGTCCTGACTTCCTGTCTATTGTCTTTCCACCCACACAGAGGAGAAGCGGTGGAACCTTGTCAGTTTTCAAGAAGCCATTAGTGTGCCCATTTCAATGATGAGGTGCCTTCTTTATATGAAAAATAAAAAAGCTCCACTGAGCTGAAGAAACCTGATTTTCTTGGCCAGTTGGGGCTGACAACTTTGGTATTTTATTTTTAAATTTTTAAAAGAATCATTTGCGATGATTCTTCACGTAACCCCAAAAGTGTCATCTCTTATTTTTAGAATGAATCTGTACTTTTGAGGGAATACAAAATCCTCCCCAGGCTTTGTCTGGCTCATGTTATAAAGGGATAACAGCTCTAAAAGATGTGCAGGTCCCTCTGACTGTTGTACCTGCATCTTTCATGCAAGGTAATCAGGAAACAGAAGTTCTGCAGCTTGTCCAGTAAATCTGCTGCAGAACTGCAGCAAGGGCTCTGGGTGTCAGCATCTTAATTTCTGGCCAGCTCACCAAATCTCCTCTTGGGAATTCATTATTACACTGCCTTGTGCCTTGCAGAGTCAGTCAGAGTCAACTTTATTACTAAGCAGCTATTGTGTTGTATTAAGTGCTTTTACCTACTTTATCTCTTTTATGAGAATTTCAACATTTAAAAGTTATTAAGAATCCAGAATATGTTCCCTCTCTTCCTTCTTCTCTCATATGGACACACTTGTGTGTGTGTGTGAGTGTATGTGAGAATGAGAGAGAGAGAAAGGAGAGAATTACTGTGTTGTTGTTTTGGGGATGTTTGGAGAAGTTTCTGACAGTGAGGATGCAATATGTCCATCTTTTCCCTCCTTGGTAGAAGTCTCCATATGACATGAGCCTCTCTAAGAACCTCCCCAAATTGGGGCCTAAAGAAATCAGAGCTGAGATTCAAGTTGTCTTCACAGACAATATTTCAAGGTTAAGTACAAGTATCATTTCAACAAGGTAATTAAAAATGTTATTATTGCCCTCTGTTCCAAATGTGGAAAAGAGGAAGTGTTAGCAGGGGCCTTGTGTTTAGAGCTGTCTGATTTGACTGTACCTGTTCATTCATCCCCAACTGACCTCACACCCATCTGAGTTATTGGTGATGAACAGTGTGAATCCAGAGACTCGCCAGTGGGAAGTCCACTGCTGGAAGCTTTCCTATTACCTGTCCTTTTGGTTTCTCTGCACTTTCTGGTCACTAGGTTGTGTCACTCCCTGTGGTGCCTGGGTATCAGGTTATCATGGTTTATAACCAATTATGAGACTAGAAAGAACAGAAATCTCCCTGAAACTGGAGGACAGAGTCACTTTCTTTATTTTTCTGGTTTAATAGAAAAATAAATATTTTTCTGGTTTAATAGGTCAATTACTTGCTGCTCATTACTAACTAGCCCTATATTACAATCATACCAGGCTGTCAACTGAGATTTGCCCATATTTATATTTACACTGGTTCTACTTCAAAGAGCCTTCTTGATCAAACATGTGAACAGCTTCACCTCAATCTGGAAATACTGGAAAGGCAGAATAAATTCAGTTCAATGTAATTTATGTAAATCACTTCTTACAGGGAATTCTCTTGGTGGGCAAGGTCAATATTCATTATCAAGTAAAAATAAATGTAATACTGATCTGATCTCAAAATCGTGTTTTCTGTACAGACTTACAAACACATACACACACTGTCGTGGGCACACACACACACCTTCTGTTAAAGTTACCAACAGCTATTGAGGTCCATGAAACCCCACTATTAGGAGCTTATGCTGTGGAATGAGCTGGATCTGGGTTTAAATCCTGCCCTTGGGTGTGGAGCAGAGCACAGACCACTTCACCTCCCTGCACAGTTTTCCTCTTCTGTTAAACAACACCCATGACAGAATGTTTAATGTGAGGATCAGATAGAATAGTGCCCAATAAACCAGTGCTTCTCAAACTCCAAAGTGCATGCAAATCATCTGGGAATCTTGTCACAATGCAGATGCTGATTCAAATTCTCAAGTGGGACTTGATGAAGTTCCTAGGTGACGTTATGCTGCTGGTCCATGCACCAAACTTTGAGTAGCAAGGCACATACTGAAACTATAAAAGGGAAACCAAAATCGCTATCCAGTGGTCCTGCCAGACAAGTAAGAGAAGAAAGCTAAGAAAGGATTGTTTTGGTGGTCAGTGTGAGCTTGGCATGAACTCAGTTTCTCTAGGTGTGGAGAGGATAACACATTTGGGACAAAGCTTTATTCTGTCCTTTCATGAGCCTCAGCATAACTTCATTTCCATTCTTTGGCCCAGGGTCAGGCAAGGGCCACAGGAACCCACAGAGATGGGGAGTCTCATACCTGTCATAGTCTTGGCAAATCTCCCCCACAGCCACCAAGGCCTTCAGGTACTCATTGGGCTGGTAGGGGTGGATGTAGTGCAGGGAACAGCTGTTCCTGGGGTCCCCATTCGAAGCCGTGAAATCTATAGCTACCTGGAAGAGAAGATAGGCAAATGGGTGGATTTGATTTAAAATGAACACATTTCATAGGAATTGTGATTAGCCCTGAGAGAGACACAGCTGGTGTGTGTGTGGGGGAAGCAGTATGTTACACACCTGCCAATAAGCAGAGTTAGAGAAGAAATTCATCAGCTTTAAAAACTAGTTATTCAAATAATGGAGAGGATGTGGAGAAAAGGGAACCCTCCTGCACTGTTGGTGGGAATGTAAATTGGTGCAGCCAGTATGGAAAACAGTATGGAGGTTCCTCAAAAAACTCAAAATTGAATTACCATATGACCTAGCAGTCCCACTCCTGGACATATATCCAGACAAACTCTATTCTAAAAAGATACATGCACCCCTATGTTCATAGCAGCACTATTCACCATAGCCAAGACGTGGAAACAACCTAAATGTCCATCCGCAGATGAATGGATAAAGAAGATGTGGTACATATATACAATGGAATACTATCCAGCCATAAAAACGAATGAAATAATGCCATTTGCAGCAACATGGATGCAACTAGAGATGATCATACTAAGTGAAGTAAGTCAGAAAGAGAAAGACAAATACCATAGGATATCACTTACATGTGGAATCTAAAATATGACACAAATGAACTTATCTATGAAACAGACTCACAGACATAGAGAACAGACATGTGGTTGCCAAGGGTGAAGGGGTGTCAGGGAGGGTTGGAGTGGGAGTTTGGGATTAGCAGATGTAAGCTATTATATATAGGATGGATCAACAACAAGGTCCTACTGTATAGCACAGGGAACTATATTCAATATCTTGTGATAAATCATAATGGAAAAGAATATATAAAAATAATGTATATATATGTATAACTGAGTCACTTTGCTGTACAGCAGAAATTAACACAACATTGTGAATCAACTATACTTCAGTAAAAAAAACTAGTTATTAATTTGGTTGAGGCCATTTCTATAGTCTTCAACCTCCCTCTCCCCTATGCCCTCTCTTCTCCTTGTCCAAAACAGAACTTGAGATTGACGTCCAGGTTAGAAAACCCAGCATCTGATCCACGACGTCACCAGGCAGCAAGGGTAAGGGTGGAATATTGTAAGAGTCCTTAGTGCTCTCCGGGAAGGATGATTCCATCTCTGAGGCCTAGCTAAACTCCCTCAAAACTAAATACTGTGTTAAAGACGTGGTCTGTATAACAAAGCCACTGCTATTTTCATGAGTGACCAGTTGCAGAGAGAGATGCTGAAGTGCTTATAATAAAATTTCTGCCAGAAGCAGCTCTGTGTAAGGCTCATTCACGTAAAAACCCACCCACAACAGAGAAGACGCCTGTAGTCTACAGCATTGTCAGTGGCAAGTGGAGATGAGAAACCTCTGTCTGGCCACCTAGTGGGCATTATTTTTGAACTTAAGTTTTTGCTGACCCCCTACATCATCATCATCTAAATAAAAGTTGACTCACAGGACAATTTTATTTTTTTAATTTTGGCTGTGTTGGGTCTTTGTTGCAGTGTGCGGGCTTCTCTCTAGTTGTGGCGTGTGGGCTCCAGAGCATGTGAGCTAGTAGTTGTGGTGCGCAGGCTTGGTTGCCCCGAGGCATGTGGGATCTTAGTTCCCCATCAGGGATGGAACCTGTATCTCCTGCATTGGAAGGTGGATTCTTAACCACTGGACAACCAGGGAAGTCCCACACAGGACACTTCTTAACAACAACAACAACAACAAAATTCTTTAACCTGGGGGTGGTGCTAAAACGGGAAGGTGTATTTCTTCTGATTTCTAATATCATCACCAATTCAATGAAACTTAACCCAGAAAACACCTCTCCAAAGAAATGCTTAATCTTGGAGGTACAGAGTGGGGAGAGAGGGATTAAAATGAAAGGAGTTGTAGAGAAAGAAAGGAGTGTTCATGGTGCATCCAGCCCAGCAGAATCCATTCACTGGCTGACTGATGACAGAAGAGCTCTATTTTCTCTTAAGATCTTTTGAATGGGGAAAGAAAGGAATGTTCATGGTGCATCCAGCTCAACAGAATCCATTCACTGGCTGACTGATGATAGAAAGGCTCTATTTTCTCTTATGATCTTGTGAATGACAAGTGCTATTTGCATAACATTTGACAAAATTCCATTATAACAAACCACTGGAATATCTCATTGGATTTAAGGTGGGATGCTAGTTCTGGAAGGACAGAGGAAAGGGGCTATGTGCTCTGTGTCTGCTTCTGAAAGACCAGACTCAGTAACACTGGTGGAGAAAAATGTCACCTCATCTTATATTGTAAGTCTGCAATCAAATCAAAGTAACTGGAAGGGAAAAAGCATTGACTAACAGTAATTCACTAACAACCTCTCTTTTGTTCCTTTGTAAAGTTATTCTTTCATCACTGAATTTTCCCCTTTTCTTCCTCACCCCTCCACAGGACTATGTTGAAAATAAATTTAAGCAGGATTCAAATTTTATTTTCAGAACCCCCAGATGTTTTCAATAACGGAGTACAAACTGATAAAACGCTAATATAATACTAAGTGTTTCAAAAGAAAAGGTCATATGAGTATTCCCCCAACGCTTAGAAGCCCTTACTTTGGACAAAAAAGGGAAGAAGGGAGGGGTAACCTCTGTTGAAACCCTACTATGTGTCAGACACCTGCACTGGCAGCTTTACAGGCATTGTGTTATTTCATTCTCGTAAAAACTCTGGGAGGTAGAAATTATTATTCCTTTTTATTGATGAATCTGACGCTCAAAGATGATGAAGGTCACAAAGTCATAGGGGATGGAGCTGGGTTTAAACCCAAGTCTATATGGTTCCAAAGATTCTGCTCCTTCATCATATCATTATATACCCAAGAGAATGAGTAAGTCTGTGGCTGGGATGTCCAGACATCTCGTGGGCATGTTTTATTCTTATGAAGGATGAGGAGATTTGGCCTGGAGATAGGGATATTAACCAGGAGGCAACTACAGTAATTTAGGAGAGAAGAAATACCTTGAATGAACAGCACTTTATGACCAAAGCAACTGTAAAAGGTAGGAAAACAGCAACTAAAGTGTGTGTATATGTGTGTGTGTGCACGTGTGTGTGTATGAAGAACAGTGGGAGTTAATTTCTTCTGTACAGCAAAGTGACTCAGTTATACATATATATATTTTTTCATATATTTTCCATTAAGGTGTGTCACAGGATATTGAAAATATAGTTCTCTGTGCTATACAGTAGGACCTTGTTATTTATCCATTCTATATATAATAATAGTTTGCCTCTGGTAATCCCAGATTCCCATTCCTCCCCTCCCTTACCCCCCTGACCTATGTCTGTGAGTGTTTTTGTTTTTCAGATATGTTGATTTGTATCATATTTTAGATTCCACATATAAGTGATATCATACAGTATAATCAAGTATACTTCAATAAAATAAAAAACAATGGATAAACAACAAAGTCCTACTGTAGAGCACAGGGAACTATATTCAGTATCCTATGATAAACCATAATGGAAAAAAATACGAAAAAGAAAGTATGTATATGTATAACTGAATCACTTTGCTATACAGCAAAAGTTAATACAACATTGCAAATCAACTACACTTCACTAAAAACATTAAAATAAAAAAAAAACATTTAAAAAGAAAAAAGAAACTGAAACAGTGGGAGAATGGGTTACTGAGGACGACTGGGGTTGACCTAAAAGGACCAGTGAAGGGTTTCCCTGGTGGCGCAGTGGTTGAGAGTCCGCCTACCAATGCAGGGGACCCGGGTTCGTGCCCCGGTCCGGGAGGATCCCACATGCCACAGAGCGGCTGGGCCCGTGAGCCATGGCCGCTAGTCTGCGCGGCGGGGCCCGTGAGCCATGGCCACTGAGCCTGCGCGTCCGGAGCCTGTGCTCCGCAAATGGGAGAGGCCACAACAGTGAAAGGCCCGCATAACGCAAGGGAAAAAAAAAAAAAAAAAAAAAAAAAAAAAAAAAAAGGACCAGTGAAATCCAGTATCTTCTGAGATAGATTTCATCCTGAAGGTGAAAGCCAAGCCACTGAAGAAAAGAGAGGAAGACAACATGAACTGGGGTGAAAAGCTAGTTGAGGTGGCAGGAGTGGTGTTGGGGAGCCTGCATGCATTTTGTGAACGAGAAGGAGGTGTAAAGCATTCCAGGTCTCACCCATGGGGCCCCAACCAGACAGAGGTCCAGATACATGCAGACAATCCCTGGAAAACTTCTCCAAGGAGGACACTCAAGAGGTACCTGAGAGACAGTATTTGGAGAAATCAAACATCTCAGGGACTCTTGGATGTACTAAGCTCCAACACACAACCACCATTCTCTGCCTTTTTGTCCTGATGAGACACACTTAAGAGATCGTAGCACTTCACATGTGTACATAGTGTTTAGAAGGTAAAAATAGTGCTGGGAAGGCTAGAAGTAAAGCCACCTCTTTCTCTTCTACTGAGGAAAGCACTTTAGAGCTGTAGAAAACTCTAGAGGATGCAAAGATGTTATTATGGAGACAACCTTGATTCTGCTCTGATTTATTAATATCATTGCAAGTATTGCAAATCACTGGCAGGTTTGATATTTTATTATTAATAATGAGTACCTGTGGCTCCCCTCACTTGTGTTTATGATTCCCCTCTTCATGGAACATCCCAATCTACCTGTGTTTCTTAACACTTCAACTGACAACCTGTACCATGTGTTGATTACCTGATTGTCAAGGGTATCCTGTGATGACAAAAAATACGCTGGTGTCTTGATGTAAAACCAGAGAATGAAATCAGATAATATAAAGAACAGAGGGAAAAACCTCCATAAAGAAAAATGGCAACTCAAGCAACATAATTGAACATCTTATCTTCCCAGGCATAGGCAAGATCCTCCAAGCATGCAGGCACCAAGTGGCAGCATCTGAGCCCAGGTGTATCACCTGGATGAGTACCTGTGGTATGGGGAGAAGTGGATGTAACATCTGAATGAACTTAACAGATTTTGGCAACAATCTATACTAAAATTTTAAAAAAATCATAGGGCTGGGATTAGGGTAAAATAAGAGGTGACTAGGGCATAAGCTCAGGAAGGCACTCATCTGAGCTGACCCTACACTTGCCTGATCTGAGAGTGATGCCTCCTCAAATTTTGCATCCTAGGTGCCTCTCTTTCTTCACTCTGGTCCCAGTGCTGGTATATCTTTTCATTTCTATCAACTCTTCATCCTCAGGCTTGGAATAATTCCCCTACGCTTAACAAACTAGGGTGGGGCAGAGATGGTGGTGAGAAGAGGATTTTGATTGAAGATATTAAGCATAGAAAACAAATAGGATTCGGTGACTGATTGTGAAGTTGGATGCCAGTTAGGGGAAGGGAGCGGCCAGATCTCCTTGGGGATGGAGGAGATTATGTAGTGGGACAACCTGAAGTTCAAGGTTAGAAGGCGGTATTGTGCTGCCTGTTCCTGGTGGTCCTGCAGGGACATACAAACATGCCCAATGGAAACTGCTTTTTTTCTGCAGGCAGGCCTCTAGGGTTTCCACTCTTCCCATGGGGATGGCCCCCATGTTTGTGACAACCCCAGAGGCTATTCCAGCTCAGAAGATTCTGATGTAACTTTGGGGAAGGGTGTGAACTTAAAAATTACATGATGAAAAAGGAAATAAACCAATGACCTTTATCACTTACTACTTTCTGTAATTCCCACCGCTCATAAAAATATTTTATCATTTGACTAGACAGTAAATGGACAGTCTCAGGTGCAAGGCAGCTAAAAGATTTTTTTTCTTTCCTGGCAACTGATGGTTTCTGGTCTCCTTGATGAGGCTAGAGATAAAATCTCTGTCTTCAGGAGGTGGCCTTCTACCAAGAATTCTCTGCACTCTTTAAGTTAACATGAGTGCAAAGAGAACAGAGAGAAAGGTTAGGTTTATTTTAAAAAGCAACAGGGAGGCTGTGAAAGATGGGATTAAGTTGAGAAATAAAAGCAAGAAAATGACCGAAAAATGCCAGTTTGCGGAGGAGGCTCCCGGCTCCTGGCTTCCTTAATGTGGCGGGCTTGCAGAGCTGCCGTTTTCATCTTCTGCTATGAAGCATTCAGGAAAGCCTGCAGTTCCGATGTGCGCTCCCATCTTCCCAGCGGGCAGCCCAGGAACAGGCCTCCTTTGTTTCCCCTTCTGCCCAGGAGGTCTCGCTCTTCATTAAGCAGAGCTATGAGCAGTTTTGCAAAACTTTGTAAAGTAAGAAAGCAAAATGCTTGCTTCCTCCATGCTGCCAAGTCCCCAGTGTGGGGAACTGCTTCCAGAAAAGGCTGGACGCTAAAGATGAGTATCCTTCCTTGGACATTTTTAGCTTCTTACCTGAAACGAGCCCAGGCCTCATATCCCTTTCCTGCCGGTGAAAAAATGCGCCCTTTGAGAACCTCCCAGATGTTTTCTGGGGAAAGCTGCTGTGAACCCATCTCTGGTTAGCTGCCCGGATCTCTCTGCAACCTTTGTGATATCACCTGCTATACGGCAGCTTTTTTTGTTTGTTTGTTTTGTAGATTTGTATACAATTTGGACCTATAAAACAAGACTTATAGGTGGAGATACTCTTTAGTCTGGACTATTTCTTAAATAATAGGTTTAATTATTGTGCTTTTCTGTTTCCTCAAAACCCTGTAGCAGGCAAAGAAATAAGAACGTAGGCCAGATGGGAAAAACCCCAGAGGTCGCTGGGTTCATTTCCTGGAAAGTGCAAAGCACTCTCCTCTTCATCCCAGGACGCATCCTCATTTCTCAGGGTTCTACACCAGAATCCGTCAGTGTTTAGTCCGGGATATAAAATCAGGATTTAAAACTTAAACTGAGACACAGCTTGGGCATAGGATGTCTCAAGTGTGTTAGGGTCAGAAAAGATGACATGAGAGGACCTTTAAGAGGTGCTCTTTTCTTAGGCTTCAAGGTTAATCTGGGAGAAGCCACATTCAGCTTATTATATTATATTATTAAAATGTAGACTATAAAATCAGAGATAAAGGAAAGCAATACCCTCTTTAATTTTTTTTAAAAATTATTTATTTATTTTTGGCTGTGTTTGGTCTTTGTTGCTGCGTGTGGGCTTTCTCTAGTTGCTGCGAGCAGGGGCTACTCTTCCTTGCGGTGCGTGGGCTTCTCATTGCGGTGGCCTCTCTTGCTGCAGAGCATGGGCTCCAGGCACGCGGGCTTCAGCAGTTGTGGCACCCAGGCTCAGCAGCTGTGACTTGCAGGCTCTAGAGTGTAGACTCAGTAGTTGTGGCGCACGGGCCCAGTTGCTCCACGGCATGTGGGATCTTCCCGGACCAGGGCTCGAACCCATGTCTCCTGCATTGGCAGGCAGATTCCCAACCACTGCACCACCAATACCCTCTTTAATTTAAAAAAAATTACAAATAATAAAAAGGGCCATCTGAATATAATAAGAAAAAAAATGACCACTCAGGATTCTACTAGTCTGGTAAGTCATATTTTTTCTTTTTAGTTATATACAATATATATATATATCCAAAATATTTTTTAAATTTATATATAAAACATACAATATAATTATATATAAACATTTAACATAGTTGTAATCATAGGGTAGCTTTGCTTTATGTTCTTTTTTTCTTCACTTAACACTACGACATAAACATATTCTCATGTTATTACCAATCATTATAATTACCACTTAAAATGGCTTTATCATAGTCCACCTAAATGAGGAACTGCAATTTATATAGCTATTACCTTATTGTTGGACATTTGTGTTGCTTACAACCTGTTTCTGTGAAAATTCATTTAACAATGAACATTTTTTTGCATCTGGAAAGGCAATAACTTTCAAAAGAAACATTGAATTCTTCTATCATTTTCTCTTCAAATATCTTATGGAGTCGGCCTCATCTATGTTGTCTGTAGTTGTGTATTTTGTATATGAAATTCTGGTATCTGGTTTTCCTTTTAGCTGCTTGCCATGTGCCAAACACATGGAACACAATCTCTCTTCCTCAAGTCTCTGCTTCACCTCTGCTCAGGTCCTCCAAGACCACAACACGACTGTTGCTCCAGAGTCCTTACGACTCAAAGATTCACACAAGGAACAAAGGTTGTCCTCAGGGGTGCCCTTGACATCCTGAAATGGTGTGCAGACTTGGGTGTGTGCACCTTCCAGTGAGAGGATATAGATCTTGTATCAGATTTCAAATGGTCCATGTGACAAAAAAAGAGGAAGAATCATCGACTGGGGCTTTTTTTTAGCATCCTTTATGTCCTTCCCTCCCTGGGGCCTTCTCTGCTTATTTCATAGCCTAAAACTCCCCTCTTCTCATCCTCAGGTTGCCACTCTCCTTTCCACCTCTTGCCTTCCCTTCACTGTCAGCCTTCTTGAACGAGTAGTTACACCCACTGTGTTCACCTCCTCACCGTATGTTACACCCCACCTCCTGGGTCTCCTGTCTCATTCTGCTGAAGTTGCTCTTCTGAAGATGATTTGTCCCTACTCATCACGTGGCCCAGTCACCATTTTTCATTCTTCACCTTCTATCTTCTCTTTAGCATATGAGATTATTGCCCCGATCCTGTAACACTTCCTCCTGATCATCTGAGTTACTGCCTCCTCTGGGACCTCCCCCTCTGGCATCTCTTTACTGTTTGCCCCTCTTTCCCCTGCTGACAAATGCAGATCTTCCACAATATTCTGTCACCAGGCCCCCTGTCTTTCTGTATTTTTCTCTTTAGCCATCTCCTCCAGACACATGTATGTGCAGTTTCCACCTCTCTCCTGAAACTGAGGTCCGTACTTATAAATGTTATCTCCACTGGGATACCTGAAAATACTTCCACCACATCCAGGAGGAAGTTCATCTTGTTGTCTGGCAGCTCCTCTTGATTTCCATATTTCTGTGAATGGGACTGCCATGCTTTGTCTTCAGGTACAAAAGATTTGAGTCATCCTGGACTCATCATTCTCCCGTGCCTTCTGTCTCCTCCTGTATCATAAGTCAAGGCTAGTAGACTCTCTTTCCACAGTGCCCCTTCCTACTGCTGCCCCTCTAGTTACCTCTTACTACCCATCACCAGGACGGCTACAGTGGGTTTTAATGTCTTCTTTCAGAGTCCCTTTCATGAAGACCTCCCAGATTTACTTCCCTAAAGCATGTGCCTGATTGCTCCCGAGTCCTGCCCAAGAGTCTTCTGAACATTCCCACATCCACCTAATTACCTCAAAATTCAAGGCCCTTCAAATTTTCAATCTAAACCATTTCCCCAACAATCCCTAAATATATCCTGCATATTCACATTAACCCAAATAAAGTTTCAGTATTTATCATTAGAATATATGGATGCATAAATATTTAAGTACACAGGGGTGCTTTTCAAAGCAAAAACATAGTATCACATTTATTTATCCAATTTCTTCTTTTCCCTAAACCTTATCTCTTCTTGAAGATTTAGGCTTTGATCCACCACCATTCAACAGAAGTATTCTGAGCAACTTATATCAGCCTACTACCTGAAGGGAAAGGTGCTCTCTTGATATTCTTAAGGTGGAACCAGGAGCTCCAGGAATCAGTGGAAGGTGCAAAAGCTTTCTTCTCATCACTGTTTGTAGTGTGTATTGGTCTGAGTCTTGACAGGAAGCAAACGGTCCACTCAAAAGGGATGATTGAGAAGAATTTAATAAAAGGACAATTCTAAAATGTTAAGAGAGGCTGAGTAGAAAGGGTCAAGAAGGGTAGTTAGTAGAACCGAGTAAGAGTAGTGTTTGCAGGACAGGACACCTGAAGGGAACTGTGTCCTTCTGTAGAGGAATGTGGCCACTGCCAAACAGCAACCTGGTGGGTAGAGAGTGGGGAAGAAGTGCCCCAACTTCATTCTCCTCCTATTGTTTGACCTCTGGCTGCTGCCTACCATTGGTCAAATCCAACCAAAATCCATGAGCAGGAGAGCCCGGCTGATGCACCCGAAGAGGAAGGCCTCCTGGGCACAGGGGCAGGGCCGAGAAGCGTGAGGAGGGGAGGAAACATGCAGAACTGTATTCCACTGCTGGCTTCTGAAGGTCTGTCTCCAGGGAGACGGAGGCTCATCCTGGCTGAAGCTCCGGGGCCTGCTTAGGAATCTCGGGCCATCCTCTGCGCCAGTGGGAGATTTCAACTCTGGAGAGCTCAGGGGTGGGGTGACTGCAACAGAACCTAGTTCCTCCCTCCCTCTGCTCTGCCTGTCTCTACACCAGGAAGCCCTCTTCTCATTTCTCATCCCTCTGCCACATTCCCTTCATTTTTCCAGATGGCCTCAATAAAATGATTGGGCATATAATAAATACCAAATTTATTAAGACATGTTAATTGTTATTAATAGTTTGTATTACAGCTTACCATTTACATTAGATAGCACTGCTTGAGTAATAAGAAATTAATAATGGGAAAGCTGACTTAATTTTAGAGGAAAATGACAATGAGGTGGCTGCTATGTTTTCTTTAATAGAAAGCTCAAAATAGAACACCTAGCAACCTTCTCCTGCGTCCTCGGCCTGGAGCCCTCCAGGAGGAAGGGCTTTGTTGCAGGCACTGCTGATGGTCTGGTCTCCTTGGCATTTATCTGCACATGCTCCCCCTGTTCACATGCCTTGCTCCAGACTCACTCCAGTCCTCCCGCAGCTCGATCCGTGAACCCTGGATGGCTGAGAAGCCGGGGCTGGGAAGGTGGTAGTGAGAACCACTGAGGTGGTCCCTTCCAGCTGGAAGCATCAGCAAAACTGAGAAGGAGGGGAAAACAAAGCCAGGAGAGCAATCCTCCTGTCAGGTGGGTCACACGATCTCCCCTCCCCTCCCCTTCATGAGTCAGGGTGTAGAGCTGGAAACATTCTGGGGTCAAACTTCAGTTTTCCCTGGGGCCAATTCTTTGTAGCCCAACTCCAAGGGCAAAGCAAGCCCCTGAAGGTTGAATAAAGAGTTGTTCAAAAGCATGGGATCTATAGAATCTAAAACAGACCCAAATTGATAGAACTTTCCCTTGAAGAATCTATAAATAGTTTTCTGCACCATTCCTTTGTCTAAGATCATGGGACACTATCTCCTCTGTGACACGGCTGACTCCTCCACCTCCATTTGCCCAAGACAGCTGGAGGCAGGGGTGTGTGCCCACAATGCACATGTTTGCTACCTTCTAAACATGCCAGTGTGCATATGGCGGGGTGGGGGGGAAGGTGTGGGTGCTGTGTGGGTGTGTCTTTAGAGAAACTTAGACTTCAAAGAAATGACCAAAATCTATAATTAACTCCTGTAAATATTCAGGGGCAAATGAACAATGACCTGAGCTTAGGCAGGACATAGGTAGACCCCTCTGAGGTTATAGCAGAGGACAAGCCTCTATCTAGGGAGATGCTTTATCTCAACCCCTCGGTGAACCCCCTCCTAGTCCTTTGGGCACCACTATCTCTAGTCTCAGGAATACATTGCTCCTGTGTCTACTTTCTTGGGCTCAAACCAATTTCCTTGCCTTCCTCACATGACTGAGCCTGTTTAGAGAGCTAAACAGGGCTGAGTTTCACAAGTACACTTTTGTAAGATGAGGAACAAATGCTGCACAAATTGGATTCCTTTTGTTTACATCCACGTTGATTTCCCATAGGTTTTAGCAGATCTATTCCTTGTCATCTGGGTATTCTCTTTCTGCAGGTCATGTCTGCCTAAACTTAATAGGATTTTGAATATGAAGCCACTGAAAGCAAATTGTTCCAGGGCAGATGGACTCACAACCTTGGCCCACCCAGGCACTTAAAAAAGACCCAGTCCACCCCGACCCTCCAATCTGTATTAGGAGTGTGCAGATCCCATGGGCTCACAGATTCCATGTAGGAGATGATCCTCAATCCATTCACTCATTATATTTTTCAACCTTTTAAGACTGGTTCCCCAATCTTTTGGAATTCTCTGTCTCATTGACTGATGAACCATTTGGATGGCTTACTCTTGGCACTGACCATTGGACATGACATGGTTGCTCGTGGTCTGGCCACACAAACACAACCAAGACGTCTGCAGTTGTCCAGTGGGATGCGCAAGCATGGGTCACTTCCTTCCCACCCTTTTCACGCAGTGATGGGACCTGGCAACCCACCCACTGCCTCCTGCCTCATGTAGTCATGGAAAGAACGGAAAGCATTAGGCTGGTTGCCCGAACCACTTGAGGTTGAATGGCAGGAATTTCTGACATGACGCTGAAAACCATACTCACTGAGGAAAACAGAAGTATGACCTCCTTGTAAAAACATGTTACTGTATGATATTTCAGCAGTGAGACATGAGCAAAGCTGACCCAGAGTCTTAACAGACTTTTGTCTCCTCGTGCCCCACACCCAGCACCAATCCCCAACCTTACTCCTGAATAAGGACAAATATGGAAACAACTCACTGTAAACTGGATTTGGCAGCCACCCATGATGTAGTCCAAGAAAGAATGCATCTTGTGAATCTGCACGGGAGGAAGAGAGGAAACTGTATTAGGAACAGTATGATCTGTATACCTATAGATTAAAGGCCTACACTTTGGGGTTATGCTGACATAGAGGAAAAAGCAGAGAAAGATCTGTGGGAAAAAGATGGGTCAGCTGATTTTGTTCCATGAAAGGAGAGAAAGAAAGCAATGCTGAATTTAGATGGGCCTGTGAGGACTGCAGCCATCCATCCCCTGCTACCCTCTCTTTTGGTTTACACATGATTTTAATCAGCCTCTGCCTCTGGGGTGAGACTAATACTGTGTTTTCAAGGGTCACCACTGGTTTGAAATGAATGAAGTCTCACACTTGGCTTCAGTCTGGCTGCCCGAGTCTAAGTCCCAGTTCTGGTAACATTCCTAACACCACAGTAATCAAGATGGGCAACTTCAAGATCACAATTACCTGAGAAGTTCTTTACTGCTAGCTGCCAGCTAGTGAGAGTCCTCCCATGCCATGAGCAACAAGGATTAACATTTATTGAGAACTTACTGTACGCCAAGCACTTAACATACATTACCTCATTTAATTCTTAGAACAAGCCTGTGGAGGTGATGCTATTGTTATTATTGTGCCCATTTTATAGATGAGGAAACTGAGGCTAAGATGATGGAGGTGGAACTCAAATGATGGCGGTCTTGACAGCACAGTTCATCCTTTCAACCTCTAGGCTGGAAGTCAGCAGGGTCCCTGCTTTTTTCTCAACCCCTGGCATCTGTGTTCTCACACACTTTACTGATTTCTAGTCTTAATTTCTGCTTCATTATGATTCTGATGCTTGAGTCTTGGTGACATTCATCTACTTATTTATTTAACAAGGATTTATTAAGCCCCCACAATGCACTGGATGCTAGGGATACAGGGATGTGAGAAACAGGCATGGTACCTGCAGCCACTGAGCTCACAGTCTGGATCCTTTTACCAGGACAACTACTAGCTGATTTTTGACCCTCACTTCTCAGACTCCATCTGACGCTCAGGGCAGCTTCTCAGAGACTGACCCATAAAACCCCATGGTAGTGTTTCCAGGCACCACCTCCAGGTGGCACACATCTATTGGCAGACTTGTCTCAGGGCTGATATTTACTGGGCTCCCTGAATAATGCCTGCTCCTGGCTTCCTTATGGCGATGCTTTGCCTGATAGTTGGGATACCCTACTACTGTCTGTACACCAAAAAAATGAGTTCGATCACCATGGCCTTTGAGTGCCGAACTCTTAGATCAAAACAGATATGTGCACAATCACCTTACAGAGATGGATAGTTGAACTGGCTCATCTGGATCTTCTTTTCTCCTTAGGCTATGGGCACAGGGATGGTCACAGGTCTATTCTGAATGTACCAGGATTTGGTCTGTACAGGTAGGTAAGATGACCAGAGACAACTGCCTTTGAAAGAAGAGTTTATTACTCACAGCTCCCCAAGGGACAGGAGGAATGTCCTGCCACACAAGGGGGCCACACAGGGAAGCACTAGGGTCAGTCAGGAGGCAAGAGGAATGAGGGGAAAGCACAGGCAAAAATCTTTATCATGGTTTTTGTGGGAAGGAATGCATGAAGCAAGGTAAGAAGTTAAGCAGGTTTAGGATTCAATAGTTTGAGTAACTTACGAGGTTCTGGGTGATAGGGATGGTCTCTAATTATCTGAAACCTGGCTCTGGGGTGATACAGGGCAGGCGGAATATTGTCTTGGTGTGTGAGAGTTCAGGAAAGGGGGTGGCTGGGGGTATAGGCTCTGGATGGATTGGTCTGCATGTCAAAGACAGGCTCACAGGCAAGTTGATTGCTACCTTTAGGAATTAGGTAACTCTAGGAGGGGCAGTTCCTCCCCAGTATGCAAGGCCCCAAGATGTCAAAGCATCATAAAATACAGAAAAAAAGCCATTATTCAAACAGTGACCCTAGATGGCCAATCATAAGCATTATCTCCTAGTTCCAGTGATTGGTTCAAGGGGTGGGCATGTGACATAAGCCAGACCCATCAGTCTTTTCCTTTACTCTCTTGTTATGTAAGGATGAGTTCTTGCAGCTCCTGGCAGCCAGGAAAGGCCAGCTCTGAGTGAAGGAACCTGATATATATAGAAAGAAACTGGATGGCATGTAAGTCTTATGTCACGGAGTCAGACAGATGGAGACTAAAATCTCAGCTCTTAAACTTACCATGTGTGTGACAAACTGGTTACACAATCTCATTTGAAAGTAGAAATCTCAGGGTTGTGATAAGAGTAAACAGAACATATTATAGTTATTTTCACATAGTAAGTACTCAACCAGTGGCAAAATTATTCCCAGATGGGATTTTCTGCGAAGTTAGAGCCCCTCTGGGAGGAATTTTTAGGCCCTTTAATCTTCCCCCACTGTCTTATTTTCATGGTACCCTCTCGGCATGGCGGAGGTGTCACATATAAAGCACCGAATGCTGGGATAGGCACAGAATAGGTGCTTTAGAAATGTTGGTGACACCCTCTGGGGACCTCCCTCTGGTGCTGCCCTGGGCAGACCAGGACTCTCCTATCTTTGGGGGCAGGACTGTCCTTGTAGAGGGTATGGTGGCATTGGCCTACCACAGCTCCAAGACCATCCATGCTTACAATGTATGTCCATTAATACCTTGACTTTCTGATTTTTGTTTAAAAGAGATCATATCTCTTTGGCATTCTCTCCTTCTGTCCACACAACCTTCCTCCCAGACAGCCCTAGCTTCAGACCCCTGGAAGACAGGGGCTATGTATATACCTTGCACTGATTCAAAATCACAATGCCCGAGTTCTTATAATTCTTCTTCTTGGCTTTGTACTTGGGATTGATGCATTCCCACTGCACCTGAAACAAGAAAGTTTATAGCATGATTGCCAGCTTAGGAAGAAGTGGAGTCATTCATGACGAGGCCCCTGGGCACTGTTGCAGATGGACCTGAGGGCTGACCCATGGTCTCTAGCTGATCCCCTCACATCTGGAGGGGCAGTAAGGAGGAGTGGTGCAGAGGGAGATTCTGACATTACTCTGCCTGGTTTGAATCCCAGCTCCTCCATTTTCCAGCTGTGTGATCTTTGGCAAATTACTTGAATCCTCTACGCCTTGCATGTCTCCTCTGTAAAATGGAGCTTGTAATTGTAGGTATTTCATGGGGTTACTGTGAGGATTGAATGATTAACCCCTGTAATACATTTAGAACAGTGCCTGACACTTATAAATGCTTGCTATTAATGGGATCAAATTAAGCAGCAGAGGGAAGGAGAGATCTGGGGACACACAGCTGAGTAACCCAAATACTGAGTCTTAGTGTCTGGGAATTGACTTAAGAGGTAGTAAAACTGAGGGACATTGAATACTGGCTATAGGAAGCTGGTGGGGATGATGATAAGTTTGCTTAACTTCACAGAGAACTAAAATAATGGATTGACACAGTCACGACGGTGGCGCATTAGATTGCCAGAGAGGCTTCTGTGAAGGGTAGAATCAGAACTGAGGAGGTAGCTGGGAGCTAAAGGGTGAACAGATCTCAACCCTTCCAGCCTACAAAAGCCTTCAGGGGACAAAGCCAACTGCACCTTGACCACTGACAAAGTCAAACATCCAAGAGTCATGGAATGCTCCTGCCCACAATCCTATGGGAGTAGATCCTTGGATTTCTACTCAGAAGACAAATTTTCACTCTCTGACAATTGGAAGTATCTGAAAATGAAGCAATTTCTGAGGCAGATATGAGTGGATAGATTGATACAGCATTGGCGCCAATGACCCATTCCTCCCAGTGCACAATGACTCTGAGCTTAGTCAGGTGACTTGTTTTGACCGATGGGACATTAACAAAAGTGATATGAGCAGAGGCTTGACAAGTCCCTGTGCACTGGGGCTTGCCCTCCTCTTGCTCCTGGGACATTTTCACCATGTATTAGCTTAAGCTGTGTCCTGGAGGATGAAAGAGCATGTGGAGAAACATTTCAGCTACCTCAGATGTGTAGGCACAAGTGCAAGAGTGAGTCCCATTTGGAACAGAGAGAAGTTTCCCAGGGGAACTCAGCCCAGATTGCCGACCTCCTGTCCTGCCTATGGTAGTAGCCTCCTAACAGATCTCCCTGCCTCACTCTCTTGTCTCTCTCTGTAACTGATTATCTACACAGTAGCCAGAGTAATCTTTAAAAAAATTAATGTAATTCTACAGCCTAGACCCCTTTGCAGCACTGCCCAATAGAACTTTCTACAATGATGGGAATATTCTATGTCTGCACCTATCAATGTGGAAGACACTAGCCACACGAGCACTTGGAGTGTGTGTGTGTATGTGTGTGTGTGTGTGTGTGTGTGTGTGAGAGAGAGAGAGAGAGAGAGAGAGGTGGAGGAATTGAATTTTTAACTTAATTTAACTTAAACTTACTAAAATTGAAATTGAAATAGGTGTATGTAGCCAGTAGCTACTAAATTGGAGACTGTGGCTTCAGTGTGCTCTCAACACATTTATAGGAAAATTGAAACTCTTTTCTCTGAGCTATCAGAATCTGCTTTTCCTGGCCTTGGCCTCTGTTCTTGACCACATCGCATGCATGGCTCCCTCACCTTCTCTGATCCAGATACACTGGTCTCTTTCCAGATCCTTAATCACACCAAGCTCTTTCCTGACTCAGTACTTTGCAATGTTGTTTCCTTGGCCTGAAATACTGTTCCCTTGCTTGTTACATGGTTGGCTTCACTTCATCTTTAAGGGCCTTCAAGTTAAATGTCACCTTTTCAACTGATCTCTTCTATGTTATACCTTTATAACTAAACTGGCTCAGTTTTTTATAGCATTTGGCACAATGTATAACTACATATTTTGTTTACTTAATTCATATTTATATTTTACTATGATGCACACTCATGTCACACCTAGAGCCTGACACTTAGCAGGTGCTCCTCAGTAAATATTAGTGGAGTCAATAAATAATAGAACAGTTCCCTGGGTGCAAACATGTCAGAATAGGGACTGAGTGGTTGCACCAAAACCTTTCTGGTGTCTCAGTGATACAGAAAACTACAGTAGCATATCATCCATTTCCTCAGAGGGACTTCAAGATTCACTTCTGTTTGTTTGAAAGCATCAGACTTCAGTGTGCTTCAGTTGTGATGTATGCTATAATGTCCTCCTAGGATTCTAGAGATGAAGTGTTTCCCATGTTTATTGGTTTGGCTATTTCTATTTGTAAAGCAGAACAAGGCAAAACTTCGGAAAACTCTTTAAAACTCTAGTGGGTGGTATTGATAACTGTCATTGATTTATTAGCTCAACAGAGCCTGGTCTTGTACATTCAAGGAAGCAACAACGTCTCTGGATAAATTCCTAGTTATTTGGGTAGTGACTTTATTTATAGTTTAGTGTTGGTTTTCATTGTACCCCTGAAACTTCAAGCCTGCTCATGGGTGAAGGTCTCTGTGTGTCTGACAAGTTTCCTGTAATGCTGGGTATGTAACAGCGTATTTAGCAGGTTGTGGGAGCTATGCAGAAAGCTGCCCTTGTCTTTTCAGGCCAAAGGGAGGTATTCAACAAATGGTCTGATTCAGATTAAGCCTCTGACTCTAAAGAATGTTAGTTTATTTCCATCCAGTCTGGTTACATCTTGACTTACATCTGAAAGGAGAAACTTGAACAGTGAGTTGGGACAATCTTCCCCAAGCAGCACTTCTGAGCAGGCCAGGCACAGGGACTTTAGGGGATAAAGTCTTTCTCTGCTGTCACTCCTTTCTGTTCTATGGGGACAGTGGCTCCCAGAGTAAGGATGGCAGGTAGCTTGGTTTGACTTCCTCCAGAAGCTAACACCGAGGCAAGGATTTAAGTACAAGTAATTCATCTGGGAGGTAATACCAGGAAGGAACAATAAAAGAGTGGGGAATTGAAATAAGGAAGCAGCCAAAAAGGGGTATGTGATCCATTCAGGTAACCCTATGGGCAACCAGGGCTGCTTCCTGCTGGGGAACTCTGGGCAACTTCACAGAGCATGCCTCTGAGTTTTGCCGCCTGAAGGGCAAGAGAGCTGGGGTATTTATATCCCATCTCCCACTAGCAATTTGTTGAGGGCTGCTCCCTGAAATGTGTACAACTCCCCCGACATGTCCAGCCTGCAGTAGGCATGGGCAGAGCAGGCTCCAGCAGCCACAGAAAGCCCTCAGGCAAAGAGATTCAGGTTCTGCAGCTGACACTGGGCAGGTGAATCCTGAACAGATCAGAGAAGTTACATGGTCAGGGTCCAGACGACAGCAACTGACCAATAGATGTATGTATGTATCCATCAGAGTATGGGTGTCTGAGAGATACAAAGAGGAGGTGTAGGCTTCTGTGTGATGCAGTGAAATCCCTATGTGCCCCTGTGGTATGTGGTAGTGTTTGGGTTTATGTCTTGGTATCAAGAGTGTAAGAGTGAAATGGTGAGACTAGATAAAAATCTGGTGCCCAAAATAAAAATTTGGAGTAATCAAATAATTTGCCCAAAGCATTAAATGTGTAATTAATGCCACCAGGTCATGGAAATGTAGATCTAGAAAGAATACTGCAACATGATAATAACACCAGCATGTATTTTGGAAGTTCTAGACACCCTGCCAAGTGCGTATCATGATTTATCTCATTTAATCTTCACTGAATGCTACCGGGTAAGTACCATTATCACCTTCATTTATTTTAGGTGAGAAAGCTGAGGTGCACAGAGATTAAGTCACTTGTCCAAGGCTACACAGCCAAAGGAAATTAGAAACTTTCTCATCTGACTTCTCCATTTTTCCAGTGGAGAAACTGTACCACCTTGGAGCAGGGTCCTGTCCAAGGTCACAACCAATTGCTATGAGCTGGGTTGGCACTAGAACCCAGATTTCAGTTCCCACCATGCTCACTCCTGGCCATGTTTAATCATGTATTAATGTCTCACCTCTAGCTGCTCGGTGTATAGCTGGGTGCTAAGGAGGCATTGCAAGAGGCGAGTCTGGGGGAAATGCCATGAGGGGCTTACCACGTACCTGTTTTCCTTCCATTACTCCTCTCATCTCCTTGAATGTTGAGGTGAATTCTCCAATGAAGTCATGTTTGCCATTGGAGTCCCAGTCCCATACTATGCACTGCAAGAGAAAATAAGTTGTTTTTTTTTTTTAACTTAAGGATTCATCCACAGCAGCTAAAGGCAATGCAAACTTTATGAGGAAGACCTGATGAAGGACAGTTGGTCTGGATCAAAAGTCTAGGATGACAGCATGTGGGAAGAGGTATCCCTTTGGTTTCCATTGGTTTTACTTAGCCTTTTTGTCATGACTTTCAAGCAGCCCTGTGATGCAGCAGTGACTAATAATTTTCCCATTTTTCAGGTAAGGCCAGTAAGACCAAAAGGAGATAAGTCACTTGCCAAAGGGACTATCCAGTGAATGAGAAAACTGGGATTTGAAGGCAGGTATCCTGACTCTAATTCCAGTGTTGTTTTTCCCACAGAAGAGAGCCTCTGTGGTTTATAGCTGGAATCAGGTGCCTGAGTCCATGCCTGTAGCTTCCACAGTGGCAGCTTATGTTTAATGATTTGATCATATGAATCACATTTTATTATTTCTTTTTCTGAAGGCAAAAGAGCGATGCTAAGAAAAACAAGTAAGAGGGCAAAAAGTGAGATCTTTAATTGTACCCACATGAAAAATAGGTGAAAAACCGTGAGAGGTGAGTTACACTGGTAAAAAGCAGGTGTCTATCACACCTAAGATGCGACTTTCCAACAAGAGGGCTCCATCTAACACCACTAACGCTAACTTCTGGGCTTGCAAGTAACACTTTGCAGTGTGATGCAGATTAAATCAGTAGCCATCCCTCTGCTTGGTCACACATCTTTAGATGAAGAGGGAGCCCCCATTTTTTCTAGGGTGGAGGTTGGACTAGGGTTTCAAGCACTTCAGATATCACTTCTACTTCTTAAACCAGGGATCTGCAGCCAGGAACCCCAGAAGTCAGATAAGATCGAGGCAGCAAGGAGACATTTACTCAGAGGTTTTCCCTGGAATATTGGGGTTCAAGGGGCAGCCTAGTTCTTTCTTGGGATGAAGACCCCACTGGCCAGTCCTGCCTGGAAAACCTGGTTTGTAAATCTATTTTCTGACATGTGGGATACCACACAGACCTAAAATGAAATATGCCCCGAATGAAACATAATCCCTCCCAAACTTATTCCTAGTCATTTATTTTCTGTCACAGTGGATTGTATCAACATCCACCCAGTGGGAAACATCACTCAGGATGTGCACTGTGAACGTCACACTGTCAAAGACTTGTCTACTGATCTCAATAACTCACAACAGGGTTTTTTCTATTTGCCAGCCCCTCCTTACTGACCCTGACACTCACACAGTCATTACCTGGAGCCAGAAGCAAAAGAAAGCTTGCCTGGCCTGGGCACAGAAAGAGAAGGAAGTGTGTTTCTGGGACCTTGCCTCCCAGGCTCTTAACTATGCCCAGTAGTGAACACAGACCTGGGACATCTGAGTCTGACACTCAGACTCAGTCTTCTGTCTTGGGGGGAAGCAGATAAAAAGGCAAAGGGACCAAAAGAGTCCTTTCAACACTCCCTTGTGTTTTACTGTGTTTCTTTTGATCTCTTTGTTAGAATATAGGAAAAGCAAGAGGGAATGTATGTAGTACTTTGGTTTGTCACCAAATCTCAAGCAAAACCACCTATCTGCCTTCTCTTAGATTTCCCGTCATGCTTCGGTTAGTTACTGCCCTCCTTCCTCCTGCCACCATAACACTCAGGACATTTGCTCTCTCTGGGGCAGACCTCCCCTGGGCTGGATGATGAGTCAGGCCCAACAGGGTTCCAGGCCTGGCCTCCTGGGGTGCAGGCACCGCTGTTTACATGGGCCCTGCTTCTTCAATTGGTGGCATTTCTTACCATGGCAGTTGCAGAATTCTGTTTCGACCTTTCTCAGAAGGGTCCCAGAGGAAAGAAGACACAGTGAAGCAGAAAAATAAAACCATGGTCTTTCTCTCCCTGCCATGAAGCTGGCTTATGACAGTTCTGATACAGCTGACAGAGGAACATGTCATGGTGAAAAGTAAACAGATCAACTGCCCTGAAGAAAAGCTGAGACAGAGGCAGGTTCTTGGTGTGAATCAATAAGGAAACTTTGACAGATTGGTGACAGAGTGGCAGCTCAAAACTCTCTACAAGTCAGGAGGCCTTCCACATTCCCACAGCTCACAGTGTAGTTTAGGTATATCATCTTAAAATGTCTGAGCTCGACAGATGGTCTTGTCAACTCCCTCATTTTACAGAGAAGGAAATTAATGGAAGAGAAAGGAAGTGACTCCTGCAAGTTCACCCAGTGCAGACGAAAGTCCAGGTTTCCTGCCTACCTAATTCCCCCCGCCAACCGCAAAAGAGCAAATTATAATTACAACATATATAGTGCTTACTATGTACCAGAAACTGTTCTGAACACTTTACATATGTAAATTCACTTAATACCCAGAATAATTTTTCATTATGCTCATTTTACAGATGAGGAAACTGAGACACAGAGAGGTGAAGTAAGTTTTCCAACACCACACAGTTAACAATAGGTAATCTTTGAACTAAAAGAAGTTAAACTTTGGAGCTTGTCCTAAATGATCATCTCTTATGAACCCAGGCCATTTGTGTTTATGGTCTCTAATCCTGTATGATAACCCTGAAATGACAATATTATTATTGCCATTCAGTCACAGGCTTAGAGAGGTCAAGTGACTTGACTAGACATCTAGAAAGTGACAAAGATGGATTTTATTTCTTTTTATTGTCTAATTGCTCTGACTAGGACTTTCAGCACTATGTTGAAAAGAAGTGGCAAGAGAGGGCATTCTTGTCTTATTCCTAATCTTAGAGAAAAAGCTTTAACATTTTCACCATTGAGTAATATATTAGCTGTGGACTTGTCATATATGGCCTTTATTATGTTGAGGTAATTCCTAGTTTGTTGAGCATTTTTATCATGAAAAAGTGTTGAATTTTGTCAACACAGAATTGCTAAAGCAATCTTGAGAAAAAGAACAAAGCTGAAGACATCACTTCAAAATATATTACAAAGCCACAGGAATGAAAACATAATGGTACTCTCATAAAGACAGATCTATAGGCCAATGGAACAGAATACATAGCCCAGAAATAACCATACATATATGGTCAATTGATATTTGACAAGGGTGCCAAGAATACACAATGGGGAAAAGGGAGTCTCTTCACAAATGAGGTTGGGAAAATTGAATATCCACAGGCAAAAAATGAAATTGGATCCCTACCTTACACCATACACAAAAATCAACTCAAAATGGATAGAAGACTTAGACATAAGACTTGAAACTGTAAAACTGTTAGAAAAAAAACACAGGGGAAAATATTCTTGACATTCAACTTGGCAATGATTTCTTGGATATGATACTAAAAGCACAAGCAACAAATGCAAAAATAGACAAGTGGGACTATATCAAACTCCTACAGGAGCTATAAAAATCTGCTGCACAGCAAAGGAAACCATCAATAAAATGAAAAGGCATCCTACGGAATGGGAGAAAATATTTGCAAACTGTATATCTGATAAGGGATTAATTTCCAAAATGTATAAGGAACTCTTACAACTCAATAGCAAAAAAAACCCCCAATAACCGGATTAAAAAATGGTCAAAGGACTGGAACAGATGTTTCTCCAAAAAAGATATACAAATGGCTAACAGGTATATGAAAAGATGCTCAACATCATTAATTATCAGGAAATGGAAAATCAAAATGACAATGAGATATCACCTCATATCTATTAGGATGACAATTATTAAAAAAACACAAAAGATAACAATTGTTGGCAAAGATATGGAGAAATTGGAGCCCTTGTAACCATTGGTGGGAATATAAAACAGTGCAGCAGCTATGGAAAACAGTATAGTGATTTCTCAAAAAGTTAAAAATAGAATTACTATATGATCCAGCAATCTCATTTTTGGGTATACATCCAAAGAACTGAAGTCAGGATATGGAAGAGATATCTTCATTCCCATGTTAACTTCAGCAGCATTATTCACGATAGCCAAGATATGAAAATAACCCAAGTGTATGACTAAAGAAAATGTGGTATATACATACAATAGAATATTATTCAGCCTTAAAGAAGAAAATCTTGCCATTTGTGACTTGGATGGACATTATGCTAACTGAAATAAGCCAGCCACTGATGGACAACTAGTGCCTGATTCCACTTTTATGATGCATCTATAACAGTCAAACTCATAGAGGCAGAGAATACAATAGAGGTTGCTGAGGGGTGGAGGTATTGGGGTCTTGTTGTTCAATGGGTGTAAGGTTTCAGTCACGCAAGATGAGTAAGTTCTAGAGACCTGCTGTACAACATTGTGCCTATAGTTTGTAATATGGTGTTGTGCACTTCAAAACTTGTTAATAGTGTAGATCTTATGTTATGTGTTTTTATCACAAAACAAGTAAAAATGACATAAGGAAATGTTGGAACGTGTGGGATCTGTCTGTTACCTTGATTCTGGTGATGGTTTCACAGGTTAAAACTCATATGCATGTGAGTTTGCATATGTTTGCATATGTCCAAACTCATCAAATTATATGCATTAAATACGTACAGTTCTTTATGTATCAATTAAATAAAGCTGTTAAGAAATCTAAAAGTAAAGGAGATTTCCTTAATAATCTGGGTAGGTCTGACACAATCCATTGAAAGCCTTAAGAGCAGAATGAGGCTTCCCTGAGGAAGGAGAAATTTTGCCTTTGGGCCATAACTTAACTTCAGTTAGCCTGAGAGTTCCAGCCTGCCTTTCCTGAGGGTATGCTCTAGGGATTTCAGAGCATGTGTCCATACAGCCCGCACAACAGCATAAGCCAATTCCTTGCAATAAATCTCTTAATGTCTATCTTCCACTGGTTCTGTTTCTCTGGTTAACCCTGGCTGACGCACCTTCCCTAATCTTCTCCCTTGGCATTCATACCTTCATATTAAGAAGTGAGTTTTCAGTGACCATCGGTCTTCTCATACTGATATGCCAAAGGTTATTGAACACTTACTTTGTCCCGGGCATTGTTCTAATACCTTGACATGCTCTGATAGTTAATCTTCACAGCAACCCCATCAGTGGGACACTATTATTGTTATCTCCACTTTACAGATGAGGAAACTGAGACACAGAGAAGTGAATGATCTCCTGCTATTATGGAATATTTTGGGTTTTAAAGTACAATTGGCTTTAACATCAGAGTTCTCAGGATCTGAATGTGATCCAGGTCCTGGGAGGCCAGGGTGAGCTACCCAAACTGTGGTTATAAAATTGCATAACTGCGGCTCATCACTGCAGAATTCTCATGTTTAAAGGAAATCTGTTCTTCCCTTGCCTTTTAAAGTTTTATATATGTTTTAACATTGTAACCTGTCATTTGTCCAGGTGAAGTAGGGTTCACTGTCCACTTTCTCTTGGCTCCTTGGTTACACCACCCCCAAAGCTTCCATTGCAATCTGTTTACATTTGCTTTAACGTGTCTCCAGCTACATGGTCAACACTGGTCTCTATCCAATACTTGAAGGAAACTTGAGTACTCAGCTTTCTATCAGAGTTTAGCACAGTTCTTGGGCACAAGTAAGAACTCAGATAAATCTGTGATGAGTTCATGAAAAAGGTCTTTCTCCTTAAGTTGAGTGGATGGCAGTCCTCAGATTGGCCCTATTTCCACACTGCAAAGGGAAGGTACTGCAATCAACTGGTTAATTTTTATTAAAGGAGATGATCAAACTCGGTAATATGTTTTGGTGGTGGTAGATATAGGCACAGGCAAAGGATTGTCTGCATGGGATTATGGACACGGTTTAATTGTTGTAGACACAGGGGCCAGGGCCTGGGAAGCAGCAGGCCGAGTTCTGTCCTCGCTCTGCAGATAGCACTGTGAGACCTTAGGGTGTCTTCTCAGTATCTCTGTGCTTCAGTTTCCTTCTCTATGAAATGGGTGTCTGGGGAATGGGAGCTGGAGTGAGTGCTCGCTGAGGTCCTTTCAGATCCAGAATTCCCTAGTTACATGGCATTGCATCTTTATTCCTTTTTCAACTCTCTGTTCCAAAGTTTGAGATAATTAAAGTCATAAAATTCTTAATTATTTATCAATACCTGATAATGTAACACTACTCCCTTTATTTTCTTTTTTTTAATTAATTTTTATTTGAGTATAGTTGCTTTACAATGTTGTGTTAGTTTCTACTGTACAGCAAAGTGAATCAGCTATACATATACATGTATCTCCTCTTTTTTTGGATTTCCTTCCCATTTAGGTCATCACAGAGCATTGAGTAGAATTCCCTGAGTTATACATAGGTTCTAATTAGTTATTTATTTTATACATAGTATCAATAATGTATATATGTCAATCCCAATATCCCAATTCATCCCACCCACCCCTTCCCTCCTTGGTGTCCATACATTTGTTTTCTATGTCTGTGTCTCTATTTCTGCTTTGCCAATAAGATCACCTATACCATTTTTCTAGATTCCACATATATGTGTTAATATATGATATTTGTTTTTCTCTTTCTGACTTATTTCACCCTGTATGACAGTCTCTAGGTCCATCCATGTCTCTACAAATGACCCAATTTCATTCCTTTTTACAGCTGAGTAATATTCCATTGTGTATATGTACCATATCCTCTGTATCCATTCCTCTGTTGATGGACATTTAGGTTGCTTCTATGTCCTGGCCATTGTAAATAGTGCTGCAATGAACATTGGAATGCCTGTGTCTTTTTGAATTATGGTTCTCTCTGGGTATATGCCCAGTAGTGTGATTGTTGGGTCATATGGTAGTTGTATTTTTAGTTTTTCAAGGAACCTCCATACTGTTTTCCATAGTGGCTGTATCAATTTACGTTCCCACCAACAGTGCAAAGGGTTCCCTTTTCTCTACACCCTCTCCAGCGTTTATTGTTTGTAGATTTTTTAACGATGGCCATTTTGACTGGTGTGAGGTGATACCTCATTGTAGTTTTGATTTGCATTTCTCTAATAATTAATGATGTTGCATTTCTATTCACTACTCTCCCTGTTAAAGGAGATATTAATAGTGATTTGCATTTCTCTAACAATTAGTGATGTTGTTTAATCTTTTCATGTGTTTGTTGGCCATCTGTATGTCTTCTTTGGAGAAATGTCTATTTAGGCCTTCTACCCATTTTTTGATTGGGTTGTTTGTTTTTGGATATGGAGCTGCATGAGCTGTTTGTATATTTTGGAGATTAATCCTTTGTCAGCTGTTTCATTTGCAAATATTTTCCCCCATTCTGAGGGTTGTCTTTTCTATGGTCACCTAATCTATGACAAAGGAGGCAAGACTATACAATGAAGAAAAGATAGCCTCTTAAATAAGTGGTGCTGGGAAACCTGTTCAGCTACATGTAAAAGAATGAAATTAGAACACTCCCTAACACTATACACAAAAAATAAACTCAAAATGGATTAAAGACCTGAATGTCAGGCCAGACACTATAAAACTCTTAGAAGAAATATAGGCAGAACACTCTTTGACATAAAACGTGAGATCTTTTTTGACCCACCTCCTAGAGTAATGAAAATAAAAGCAAAAATAAACAAATGGGACCTAATTAAGCTTAAAGGCTTTTGCACAGCACAGGAAACCATAAACAAGACAAAAAGACAATTTCCTTTGTTTTCTTTCACTAGGTATATTTATATCCCTTGGACAACTGAAAGTCAGTTGTTCATCTTCTCATGGTGATTCTCACAAGAGCACCATGAGATGGCAGGTCCATTTTCACAGAAGGTGATCCTAAAATTCAATAGAGCAACTGAAGGTGGATTATTCCCAAGCACAGAGCTAGCAAGAGTTGAATTAGGCTGTGGACCTGGATTTATTTCTCCATACTCAGGACCCTTTTCATTATACCACATAGCTTCATAACATACTCATGCCATGTGCCTTTTCAATGGCAGGCCTTTTTTCTTTCTTTTTTCTTTTTCTTTTTTTTTAACTAACCAACTAAATCATGGATATCTGACCTCTCCCAGGGAAGAATATACCTATATACATTTTTAACGTTCTTTTTGATAATAATCACTCTAAGATTGCCCAGAATGATTAATCTAGGTGGGGCCTTACTGAGCTCATTTAAAGGTAGAATTTTAAATTGAGACCAACAAAATTAAATGCTAACAGAATAAGTAACATAGGAACCAAACTGTGTTCTAACATCACTTAGTCTAGACCAGTCTCCTAACTGCAGCTTTTGGGAAATCAGACAATCTGATTTCTATCATTTTAAGGAGTTTTAGGCAAATACATAAAATTATATTTCAGGATAGCTATGATTAGGGATTTGGGACAATTTCATTCATAATTTAGTACTTGGAATTGTTTCTTTTTTGTTAAAATTTAATGACAGCCCTTAACACAAAATCGGTTTAATGGTTTACACAGGACTGTAAACATCTAAAACAGAGTATCAAATGTATATTTGCTTATCTGGTGGTTGTGACTTGAGCACAGGCAGACCTTGGTAGAGTGTGTCCATGGGAAGAGGATCCATGCCCCTTTGATTATTTTCTCATCACTTGATTGCTTTTACTCACTGCAGACTTGGCAATAACCTTCGGACATCACCGCAGCTAGTTGGATGGGAATTAAAAGCAGCTCCCCCATTTGTAACATGAACACTTTGATTTGGACCTCTGAGGTTTGGCAGAGCAGGATGCCACAGGGAGTGAAGACAGAAATCTTCACAGTAGAGCAGGGATAAAGCTGGACCCTGAGAGATGGGCATATGCAGCATCCAGATGGAGGGGAGAGTTTCTCAAATAAACAAAATGTAGGTACAGCTCCAGAAATGGTGGGCAGGGCTGGGGCCTCAGCCACGTGCATCTCTGGCAGTCATCTTTGCTGTGCTGGTGGGCAGGACTAGCAGACATCTGTCTGTATGAGAGCCTGAGTATCTTCTGGGGACTCAACCTAAGGTGAGGAGAGAGTGGGGCAACAAGATGGGCCCAAGAACAAAGAACCACATCTTAGAGGAGTGGGGCAAGGCTGAGTAGAGTCTGGTGACAAACGCTCAGAATTTTCCACAGGTCTAACCCCTATGGATTCATGTCTGAGTTCTGGGGAGGGAGCTGTAAGTAGAAAAGTAGCTTGAAAGAAAAGTTTTCACAAAATAGCAGGGTCTTATGTAGGTCAGGAGAACAGAGGAGTTAGATGCACTAAGAGGCCCAGATTTAAGCATCCTGAGGGCTCAGTGTTTCTCCATGCAGGGAAGGTGTTGCTCGGGGCTGAGGGCAGAAGGGGTGGGTGCTCTGTGCTCATCCTGGGGGTGCACCGCCTTCATCATCAGTGCCCTATGTCCAGACTGATAGGGCTCCTTCTAATCCTGAGACTCAGACCAGGTGCTCAGTGGGAGAAGCATCCCAAAGCACGAGTTCCCCTTGCAGACTTGGGTCAGTGCCATTTACCTCACTCTGCTCCTTACATCTGTTTTTTTCTAAATGATGGGGACTTTTTATTGTAAAAGGCAAACTGAAGTTTATTGAACGTTTGTTCCTATATGCCTAATAATATGTTTTTTTTTCATTTAATCAACTTTGTTGAAGTATAAATCATATACGCAATAAAATTTCATGATATTACCCGCAAGCTTCTGGCTTGGGTGATGCAGTGTACCATTCACCTGGGTAGGAATCACAGGAAGAATAGGCTTGAGGACCAAGGGATAGTTTAGTATTTGGTCATGTCAAATGTTGAATCCCACATTCTTGACCTCTAATAAACACCGTGAATCTCCGGACTCATGACAGGTAATCATTGTTTCTTCTAGAAAAATGCCTGTGTCTTTATTCCTAAATGAGCCATGCTGGTCGTGGTTTATTGATTGCTGTAATTTGATGCCTGGAGGCAACCTCCATTGGTCCCTGAGGAGGAAAAGGTGCTTGAAGACCGGAAAAGAACAGATGACTCGATTCGTATGGCTTAATCAGTCTGAAAACCACAAACTGGCAACGTGGGTCTTGCGGCAGCCAGGAGGGAGCCCTGGTGCAGCCAGGCAGCTTGATTACAGTATGTTTCTGACATAAGCTCGTTTACTTGCTTCTCTTGTTTAATTATTTCCCATGGAACCATCATAGGTGTTCAAGACTTGGAGGTTTTAAAACAAGGGAATAAAACAGATCCTAAAATCATAGAGGAACGAGCCATTCCTAACCAATCGCATGAAATAATTTATGGAAAACAGATTTGTTATTGCCACGCCCAAGCCAATTCTGGGAGTTTAAACTGGACTAACCCTCTATCCACAGACAGTATAAAATAATTGAGGCATTCCAGTCAGAGTCACAAACATTGTTCTGGATCCTCCTGCCTCATCACCACCACTGACTGGTCCCTGCTCCGTTCCCATGTTTACAATGTTTCTTTGGCTTGCTGGGGCATCCAGCTTATCCTTTGGGCACCAGGGGACCTTGCATGCTCATGCTCTTCAGGGCCTGGCTACTCCTTGAGACCCTCTCACTCATGTCTCTTGTGAGCAGACATCACTTCTGACCCTGGTCTGTATCCTGAGTCTTCATCCAGGAACTGGCTTCTGACTGAAGACTTGTGTAGATTTACCCCAGCCACCCTTGAAACCAAGCTTCCGGTGGTCCAATACTTTTTATTAACTTCATTTAGTTCCTTGTGATGGGGTCCCTCTGTCACTCAGCCTTTCTACATACAACCAGCCCTTTCTGGTCAATCTATACCTCCCTGAGCCATGCTGCCTACTTAGCGAGTGTGAGGAAGAGTCTATAGTTCCTACATGAAACAAGAAAACCAAACAACTGTACTAAGTTGTTAGCCTAAAATTACTACTGGTGAAACTCTCCTTGTCAGAGAGAATAATTTCTCCTCTTCTAAACAATAATTATTATAGACAGACTTTTGAGTCGAACACTTTCCTGCGAGATAGGAGGGCTTGGTTCTGCATCAACCAGGAAGATACCCTATTCTTTTCATCTGGATGGAGTCAGACACACATTTGCAAGATGGACAAGTAGAGAGATGAGATTTTGACAGTATAAAGCAGGGGCTCTGACCTAGCTTATCAGACTAATTACCCAAGTAATTGAACCTTTCTTCTCATTCCATTTCTATCACTGTACAGAGCAATAGCTTTATTTGTCTCTGGGGAAATGACACAGACCTTCTTTACCCATGGATGGGTGTAAACCCATCCATTCACTGATAGGAAGGCCCTCCTAGTAACAGGCTCATCAATAGCTATTTTAAAAGGCAGCAAAAGTAGTGGAAAATAATTAGAATTTTTTTCTGGCTTTCATAATAGTCAATGTATTTTCAATGGTGGTTTATGATAAATGGACCTGAGTTTCCATCTAAATTGCATTCTCCACATCAAGGTTATAATTTTAAAGGGCAGAAATCAAAATCCATATGGTAGCAAAGCATTTTAAAAGTTAATTTCATAGAGCACCATGTTTATGGGAGGTTAATAGGGTATTAATAAAAAATAAAAAAGGGCTGAATTCTCAAATAAGCTTGGGTTACCCTGAGATAATAGAAGTTAAACAGTTTTCTCTATTGCAGACTTTGAAATGCCAATGTGAGGCCAACCAGCCATCAAGGGCACAAAATTTAATGAGGCATTTGTTCTTAGGGCACCACAAGTACAGGGTTGTCACTTGTGTAAAGCTGAGAGTGACAGCTTCCTTAAATTTTGTGCCAATAATCCTTTTGCCTTCCCCTACTCCAGGTCCTGCTAATGTGTATTGTGAATAATTTCCAAGATTAGGGCATAATACACAGTATATAATACACAGCTTACTTGGCCAAGGAACTTGGCTGTGTATTTGTAGAGTGAGTGGAAAAGAAGGATGCCCTAGGCAGGTGGGCAGTACATTCTGGAGAAGCTGTGCTTGGATGCAAATTCTTTCTCCCAAATCCATCTTATTTTTCTGTTTTGGCAAGTTTTACGGTGAGCTCACATTTTCCTTAAGCTCTGTGTCAGTGATACAAAAATCCCTGTTTCCTTATGATCAGCATTTATCAGGGGATTTAAAAAAAAGCTACAAAACAAAATGTTTGTTCCTCCTTTATTGATGGATTCATTGCCTGTATCAGTATGAATGATGCCTTGGCAAAAATGGGAGCAGAATAGCCCATTATGCTAAGGGATATAAATTATCTTTGATGGAGAAGATCCCTGTTCATCAATACTGATGTAGCTGTGTCATCAATTTAATAGCTGAACACTCAGGACCATTAAACCTAGCACTGTTTGCCTTACCATTATTTATAATAGTGCCCAAGAGTAACATGTAATTAACTACATGACTGACTGACAAAGCAAACTGCAGGGTGATCAATCATATTGTATAAACACTTGTCACCAGGCTACATGCGGGATGAGAAGGTTGACTTGTGATGTTTCAGTGCTACCCTGTCTAGACTGTTGCTCTGGGCTGGTGTGAGGCCCACCACTGATGGGGACTTTATTCTCAGATCCAGATTTAAAGTTGGTGGCTGTACCTTGATATTCAGTCTCATCTTGCCATCTAGTTTGACCTTTGGGAGGGTGACCAATATGAAGAATCTGTCAGTTCCTCTTTATCTAGAATGGCTTCCTCTTTTTAGGTCCCCCCAAACTCATGATTTTTTCCTTTGCCTAGTCCCTACTTTCACTAAGTTTTCCTACTGCCACTTGCCTTTAAAGCAATCAATTTCCCCTCTTCTCCAGGTTTCCCCTCACTACAGCTATTTTGTAACTTGTCCTCCTCTTTGAGCTGATCGGGAATGACTTCACCACAAGCAAGGGGAGATGAGGCATGGTCAGATTTTCTCTATCATGCAGGGACTGTTTTGTAAAGTTTACTGTCAGCCCACAGGGTTAGCCTTCTACCTGTGACAGCTACTTGTAACTTCAGAAACTCCAGGTCCTGTGTGGCCAAAAGGAAGACTGAGACTGTTATGGAGATTAATTCCAGAGAGAAAAATGGCTGATGGAAAGATATGCCTCCTCCATCAGCATGAGTTTCTTCTGTGTGAATACTGAGGCTAATATGCAAGAGTCTAACACAGCTGCATGTAGAAATTGGACCCTGTTCTTAGGTGGGGTCTTCCCTGAAATGGGGAGGCATTATTTCAAGTATTAACATAGAGGAAGAGTAAGGTTCTTAGGGTGGAGAAAAAGAGAATTCTGTACCTCTGTCTTGGTATCTCTTCCTTAGGTCTAGACCAGGATGCCAGATACCTGGCACAGGCATAGTCATTCCCCCACTACTTCTTGTCCATCCTCTCATACTTGCCCATTGAAGACATCACCAGTCAATCACACTTTCCTCACTTAGACCCCTCCTCAATCCAACATCCCAGGCAGTCATTATTTATTGTTCAGAGTTGGAATATAAGATTCAAACCTGTTTCGTACTGTCAGTCTCAAGTCTGATAAGTAAGGATGCATGTTTGTAGGGTGAGTGCTAGGAGGAAAAGAACTACCTGAATGTCATTGCCTTACCCATTGGGGCAGGGAAGGGATATAAGCCCTGAAGAGTGAATATTATCTTATAAACCACATCATTTTCACTTAAGAGTACTCCCTGGAACTAAAATCTAGTTCTTTGAGAAGATAAACAAAATAGATAAACCATTAGCCAGACTCATCAAGAAAAAAAAGGGAGAAGACTCAAATCAATAACATTAGAAATGAAAAAGGAGATAACTGACACTGCAGAAATAAAAAAGATCATGAGAGATTACTACAAGCAACTCTATGCCAATAAAATGGACAATCTGGAAGAAATGGACAAATTCTTAGAAATGCACAAACCACCAAGACTGAATCAGGAAGAAATAGAAAATATGAACAGACCAACCACAAACACTGAAATTGTGATTAAAAATCTTCCAACAAACAAAAGCCCAGGACCAGATGGCCTCACAGGAGAATTCTATCAAACATTTAGAGAAGACTTAACACCTATCCTTCTCAAACTCTTCCAAAATATAGCAGAGGGAGGAACACTCCCAAATTCCTTCTATGAGGCCACCATCACCTTGATACCAAAACCAGACAAGGATGTCACAAAGAAAGAAAACTAGAGGCCAATATCACTGATGAACATAGATGCAAAAATACTCAACACGATACTAGCAAACAGAATCCAACAGCACATTAAAAGGATCATACACCATGATCAAGTGGGGTTTATTCCAGGAATGCAAGGATTCTTCAATATACGCAAATCTATCAATGTGATTAACCATATTAACAAATTGAAGGAGAAAAACCATATGATCATCTCAATAGATGCAGAGAAAGCTTTTGACAAAATTCAACACCCATTTATGATAAAAACCCTGCAGAAAGTAGGTGTAGAGGGAACTTTCCTCAATATAATAAAGGCCGTATATGACAAGCCCACAGCCAACATCATCCTCAATGGCGAAAAACTGAAAGCATTTCCACTAAGGTCAGGAACAAGACAAGGTTGCCCACTCTCACCACTCTTATTCAACATAGTTTTGGAAGTTTTAGCCACAGCAATCAGAGAAGAAAAGGAAATAAAAGGAATCCAAATCGGAAAAGAAGAAGTAAAGCTGTCACTGTTTGCAGATGACATGATACTATACATAGAGAATCCTAAAGATGCTACCAGAAAACTACTAGAGCTAATCAATGAATTTGGTAAAGTAGCAGGATACAAAATTAATGCACAGAAATCTCTGGCATTCCTATATACTAACGATGAAAAATCTGAAAGTGAAATCAAGAAAACACTCCCATTTACCATTGCAACAAAAAGAATAAAATATCTAGGAATAAACCTACCTAAGGAGACAAAAGACCTGTATGCAGAAAATTATAAGACACTGATGAAAGAAATTAAAGATGATACAAACAGATGGAGAGATATACCATGTTCTTGGATTGGAAGAATCAACATTGTGAAAATGACTCTACTTCCCAAAGCAATCTATAGATTCAATGCAATCCCTATCAAACTACCACTGGCATTTTTCACAGAACTAGAACAAAAAATTTCACAATTTGTATGGAAACACAAAAGACCCCGAATAGCCAAAGCAATCTTGAGAACAAAAAATGGAGCTGGAGGAATCAGGCTGCCTGACTTCAGACAGCTGGAGGAATCAGGCTCCCTGACTTCAGACTATACTACAAAGCTACAGTAATCAAGACAGTGTGGTACTGGCACAAAAACAGAAAGATAGGTCAATGGAATAGGACAGAAAGCCCAGAGATAAACCCACGCACATATGGACACCTTATCTTTAATAAAGGTGGCAGGAATATACAGTGGAGAAAACTGGACAGGTATATGTAAAAGAATGAGATTAGATCACTCCCTAACACCATACACAAAAATAAGCTCAAAATGGATTAAAGACCTAAATGTAAGGCCAGAAACTATCAAACTCTTAGAGGAAAACATAGGCAGAACACTCTATGACATAAATCACAGCAAGATCCTTCTTGACCCATCTCCTAGAGAAATGGAAATAAAAACAAAAATAAACAAATGGGACCTAATGAAACTTAAAAGCTTTTGCACAGCAAAGGAAACCATAAACAAGACCAAAAGACAATCCTCAGAATGGGAGAAGACATTTGCAAATGAATCAACTGACAAAGGATTAATCTCCAAAATTTACAGGCAGCTCATGCAGCTCAATAACAAAAAAATAAACAACCCAATCCAAAAATGGGCAGAAGACCTAAATAGACATTTCTCTAAAGAAGATATACAGACTGCCAACAAACACATGAAAGAATGCTCAACATCATTAATCATTAGAGAAATGCAAATCAAAACTACAATGAGATATCATCTCACACCAGTCAGAATGGCCATCATCAAAAAATCTAGAAACAATAAATGCTGGAGAGGGTGTGGAGAAAAGGGAACCCTCTTGCACTGCTGGTGGGAATGTGACTTGGTACAGCCACTATGGAGAACAGTATGGATATTCCTTAAAAAACTAAAAATAGAACTACCATAGGACCCTGCAATCCCACTACTAGGTATATACCCTGAGGAAACCAGAATTCAGAAAGAGTCATGTACCAAAATGTTCATTGCAGCTCTATTTACAATAGCCCGGAGATGGAAACAACCTAAGTGCCCGTCGTCGGATGAATGGATAAAGAAGATGTGGCACATATATACAATGGAATATTACTCAGCCATAAAAAGAAACGAAATTGAGCTATTTGTAATGAGGTGGATAGATCTAGAGTCTGTCATACAGAGTGAAGTAAGTCAAAAAAAAATGTCATGAAGAACCTAGGGGTAAGACAGGAATAAAGACACAGACCTACTGGAGAACGGACTTGAGAATATGGGGAGGGGGAAGGGTGAGCTGTGATAGGGCGAGAGAGAGACATGGACATATATATACTAACAAACGTAAGGTAGATAGCCAGTGGGAAGCAGCCGCATGGCACAGGGATACAGGCTCGGTGCTTTGTGACCGCCTGGAGGGGTGGGATAGGGAGGGAGACAAAGAGGGAAGAGATATGGGAACATATGTATATGTATAACTGATTCACTTTGTTATAAAGCAGAAACTAACACACCATTGTAAAGCAATTATACCCCAATAAAGACGTTAAAAAAAAAAAAAAGAGTACTCCCTGGGTTTACTTTCTATTTGTTCTTACCTGTCTGTTAGGACCATTTGGTTTGAGTAATTTGGCTTTGTCATAGCTAGACCTTACAGCACTCAGAGGAGAACCATATGTCCATGGTTGGGTCAGAGTTAAGTGGGAAACAGGTTACCTTGAGACTGCTAATTAATAAACACTCCTAGGAAGCCTAGGTCCCATAGTTCAGCTGCTTTTTCTTACTCTGAGATTCTTCCTCCTACTGACAACTTTAGTGATCCTGAGTGCTCTATTTTATTTAAAAAGGTAGCTTTCATTTTTGCCACCTTGCCAAGACTGTCAAGAATCATAATGAGGCAGCAAAAAAATATTTCATTCACAGAAATTACCATTCCATCCGTTTTCTTCCCACCTCTGATGATGATGATTTCCCTGGTATGAGTTTCTAAGAGAGCCACAGGAAACTTGTTTTCTTCTCCTTCTGTCCTTACTTAGAAGCTTAAATTTTTTTTAACATCTTTATTGGAGTATAATTGCTTTACAATGTTGTGTTAGTTTCTGCTGTATAACAAAGTGGATCAGCTATACATATACATATATATTCCCATATACCCTCCCTCTCGTGTCTCCCTTCCACCCTCCCTATCCCAGCGGTTGCCACAAAGCACCTAGATGATCTCTCTGTGCTATGCAGCTGAGAAGCTTAACCTTTAAGATGCTCTCTGGAGCTTTGATCTATGAAGAGCTGAACAAATTGGCAAACATGGAGTTTGTAATATCTTATTTTTCATATTTCCAGCAGTTACCTTGGCAAGCAGGTATGTGCTCTATAAACCTAAGTACTGACTTGACATGTGGATCAAAGAGAGTTTTTAAGCAACCTGCAAGCAGCTGCTCTTGGAGGATTCAGCTTGGCATGTAATCTAATTCAGCTGAAAGATGTGGACATATAATAACTACTACACAGACCATCATTCTCCTCTGTGTCTCTCTGGTCATGAACAAATCATTCATTTGGCAGGTTCTTTGTAATTCCACTAATTAAGGGAAAACTATTGGTCTTTTTGGCCCTAAGTCAGGATTCTACAAAATTTTCCTTCAAAACCCAAACATCATCCAACCAAAAGCAGGGGGTAGAATTAAGGTACAGATTTAATATTTATTTTTAAACTTTTAATTGGCATTTGACCTGGTGACTGGCCTGGCGTTTGTTGGGATTCACCCCGGCCCATCATGGAGAAACATGAATCCACTTTTGTTCAAGCAACTTGTCTTTGGGATTTTATTGGTTTCATAACCCAGGTAAGTGGGTAAGAGTAACTCAAAGGGCAGAGGAAGAAAAGACACAGAGGCTTACCGTGAAGGTACTGAATCCCTTCTGTGCACATCTATACTACTGTTTCAACCATTACCTCATTCATTCAACCCAACAACATTCTCCCAACACATTCTCTGCAGGCTGCCAGGAAACACGCAATATACAAAATGAGTTTAAAAATGTGGTCACTGACCTCAAGGAGCTTGCCATCTAGTAGGGAAGGTAAACATATATTGGAAGTAACCTAAAACCAGAGCAAAGTTGTCTGGCAATTTATTAGGAACTGTAGAGAAAGGTTTGAGTGAAAGCAAAAAAGGAGCGTCATCTGTTGTGTGTCCTCATTGCACGGGAGAACAGGGACAGAGTCTTATTTGTCTTTGTAACTTGTGCCAGGGAAAAAGTAGGTGTTCAATAAATGCTTGATGAATGCAGCTGATAGAAAACACGGAAAATTCTTGGAGGAAGTCCTTTTTGAAGCAGAACTGGAAGGAAACATGGAGCTTAGGTTAACAAAGAGGAAGGAGGAGGAAATACTATGTAGGAAACTGAAGGAGCTTAGACATGGTGAGGGGCAGCCTGCTGGAGCAGAAGGGAAGGACAGAATAGAGAAAGAGAACAACCGTACATTGATGACATTCATCCTTAGTCTGGGCTTCCTCCCAGATCTGACCCCAATCAGAAGTACTTAGAGAAATAATACACGCTCTTGTTCCTAACCAAGTGATGGGGATACTGCATTGTTCTTATGGAAATAGAGTCTTCCTGGGGTCTTCTGAAGCTCACAAATGTCTTAGTTCAGCCTTCTTAAACTTTAGTATACACAAGAATCTTTTGGAAGGCTTGTTAAAATACAGATTTCTGGGCCCCATCAGCAAACTTTCTGATTCAGGAGATTTGGGGTAAGGAATGAGAATTTGTACTTCTAACAAGTCTTCTGGTGATGCTGATATGCTAGTTCTGTGACCACAGTTTGAGAACCACTGTCTTAGATAAACATACAGTTACCTTCCCTCATATTTACACCATTTCCCAAGACATGGAGAGAATCAAATGCCATAAGATGGCTGTGATGATCAGATATTTTTAAAATGTCTGCTGAAGGTGGCTGTTTCAAAGATGCTTGGTTTCAGGTGATATAAGATTTCTGCATTAATTTCCAATTTATAAATGACTATAACTCTGGAAGTTCTTACTGTTAACTGGATGTTGAGAACTCAGAACAGCAAAGTTGTAAATAGTGTTTAGGTCTCCAGCTCACCACAAAAGCCCAGGTCACCTTAAATATATCATCTAATGCACTCAGTTGTGCAATAGATAATCACAGAAAATAACACCATGGTCATACCACTAGTTAAGTCAAACACAACCTTGAACATGTGTGCTTCACTCTGTCCAACAGATGATACTTAGAAGTTATATGGGAACTATATTTTGATAAGTTTATTTTAGTACATTAGGAACTTCACTAATTGGATGATCTTTAACCAAAGAGGAGCATGGAATAAAAATAATGAAATGGTGCATAAAGGAGTTCTTAAAACCTTTGTGCTTTTTAAGTTGGATTTTCTTTTAATATATCACAGTTACTTGTAGGAAAGAAGATTTGGTTCAGATAGGCATCTCAGCCCATTACGGCACTGACTTTGAATGTGTTACTGGAGGCTGGCCTTCAGAACATCTGCTCCTCGCACATCCCTCTTCTGAGGGTTTCTGCCCACACAAGCTGCCACAATGGTGACTCTTGCCTGTGCTCCACTGAAGTGGGCACTTTGTCTAAGGACAACCCACCTGTAGGTTGGCCAGGAGTCTATGAGATGATCTGGTGTGGAAGCTTTGTTCTTCATGGACAACGGGAACTAATTAGACCAATCAAAACTTGAGACAGAGAGAAAGAATGAAGCAGCTGGTTTTGGGAATAGTAGCTGAAGGACACAGGGAGACTAGCCAAGTTGCCACAATGGTAGAGCATGAGAATAGATATTTGTGAACCCCTGTTGCTTAGGAGGTTGACCAAATGACCCAGTCACTTGTGCTGCTCTGAATTCTGAATGATTTATTGAGTCAAACTACTTAGTAAGCTCTGTGAGACCTAGTGGTTTAGCAGTTCCCAGAATCCCGAAGCCGTAGCAAAACCCCCATATCTTCTTCCTGTTTTTCAGTGAGTTCTTACATAACTCACCCAAACTAAAGGCCATCAAAATTCCTTTTAACAAAAATAGGCTAACCAACATAAACTCCTATGGAAATCCCCTAGTGACAGATTAGCTGAAGAATTGGGATAGTATTTCTCTCCTCTCCCTCCTGATGACTCCCAACTGATGGACTAGGAAGTTAAAATCCTCATACCTTTGAATTCATCAGAACTGAAGGCACATCAAAATGCAAGGAATTAAGGAACAGACAGTACATAAAGGAGAAAGGAAGAATGGGAGTCAGCAGATCAGCCCTTCATTTGTGTTGACAAACGAAGGTGCAAAGTCTCTGATGAGCTGCATCTATAAATAATTAGCTTTTCCAGTCTCTGTGAGGCTTTGGCCAATTGGTACAGGCCCACTAGGGATAATAAGGGCTGGAAATGCTGCCAACAAGCTCAGCTATAACATGAGCCAGAGGAAAATGTGCTTCAGATACTCACGCTGCACTCATGTGATGTAGATTTATAGGGTCTAAGCACTGTTCTGAGGAGTGTTGGTATTCTTAGATTCATTAAATGGGAAATTATTCACCATGTCTTGTCTCAAGCATGTCACTGACATCTTAGTATCTTAGTTCAATAGTAATTTGGGGATCATTCCAGTAGGACTCTCTAATTTTAAGGATAAGAAAACTGAGGGTGGACTTCACAAAATTTATTCATGATACTATTGATTTTAAAGTCTTGCTCTACTTGCTTTTAGCTCAGAGGCAGTAAAAACTTCATCTTACTGACCTATTCAGTCACTTATTTTGTGGAGCCATTTATAATAGCTCCCCAGACTCACTTTCCCACAACAGCAGCTATGCCTGTAAGTTTTAAAATAACCGTCACATATCTTGTCTCATCTGATCCTCTCAACAGCCCTTTGAGATGGGCATATATGTATCATTTCCATTTTACATATGAAGAGGCTAAAGCTCAGAAAGGCTAGGCCACTTTTTGGAAACCCAGATTCTCTGATGTCTAATCCAGATGTCTTTCCAATGAATAACATATTTGAAAACAATTTGTAAACTAAAATTTGAAATAGAAGCACTAGTCTTCATCATAACCCTCACCTTAATTTCCATGTCATATTCTCTGGAATAGAGCAAAGGTCCATCCTTAAGGACAGTGTCTTATTCGTACCTTTGGTTCTCTGAATACTTTGCAATTACAGCAATTTTCCACAAATTAACTCAGAATCTCCACTGGATTATAAACAGGATCCTTTAGAATGCTGGTAACTTTAAAAAATTCCCCCCCACAAAACATTCTGGCCATTTTCTTCAGAGGCTTCTGTTTGACACCAACATTAACCTACCACCACCCAAACCATTAATTCATTCATTCACCATTTCTTGGGCAACTACTATGTGCCAGACATTGTGTTAAAGGCTAAAGATATACAGATGAAAAGGTGGGTACCTGTTTTCCCATGAGCATATAATTTAGTGTGTGTAGGGAGGTGAGGTACTAGGCAGAGAAGGGGGAAATAAGAAAGACAGGCAAACACACCAACAAATGACATATCTTTACTATATTAGAGATGAGGACAGGTTACTGTAAAAGCACAGAAGAAGGTTCTAAGTCAGAAGGAGGGGTCAGGGAAGGCATTTTGGAGGAGATGATACGCATCTCAGGAACCTTCCCTCTGTAATGACTACCTGCCCTTATGAATCTACAGGAGAGCTCTTCGTGCCAGTCAAGATGGCTACAGATGGAGATTGGTTCAAGATGGTAGAATGGAAGGACGTGATCTCACTCCCTCTTGCGAGAACACCAGAATCACAACTAACTGCTGAACAATCATTGGCAGGAAGACACTGGAATTCACCAAAAAAGATACCCCACATCCAAAGACAAAGGAGAAGCCACAATGAGACGGTAGGAGGGGCGTCATCACAATTAAACCAAATCATATAACTGCTGGGTGGGTGACTCACAAACTGGAGAACACTTATACCACAGAAGTCCACCCACTGGAGTGAAGGTTCTGAGCCCAACATCAGGCTTCCCAATATGGGGACCTGGCAATGGGAGGACAAATTCCTAGAGAATCAGACTTTGAAGGCTAGTGGGATTTGATTGCAGGACTTCAACATGACTGGGGGAAACAGAGATTCCACTCTTGGAGGGCACACACAAAGTAGTGTGTGCACTGAGATCCACGGGAAGGAGCAGTGACCCCATAGGAGACTGAAGCAGACGTACCTGCTAATGTTGGAGGGTCTCCTGCAGAGACAGGAGGTGGCTGTGTCTCACTGTGAGGACAGAAACACTGGCATCAGAAGTTCTGAGAAGTACTCCTTGGTGTGAGGCCTCCCAGAGTCCACCATTAGCCCCAACAAAGAGCCAGGTAGGCTCCAGTGCTGGGTCGCCTCAGACCAAACAAACAACAAGGAAGGAATCCAGCTCCACCCATCAGCAGTCAAGTGGATTAAAGTTTCACTGAGCTCTGCCCACCAGAGCAACAGTCAGCTCTACACACCACCAGTCCCTCCCATCAGGAAACTTGCACAAGTCTCTTAGATAGCCTCATCCACCAGAGGATAAAAAAGAGAAGCAAGAAGAACTACAGTCCTGCAGCCTGTGGCACAAAAACCACATTCACAGAAAGTAAGACAAAATGAAAAGGCAGAGGGCTAAGTACCAGATGAAAGAACAAGATAAAACCCCAGAAAAACAACTAAATGAAGTGTAGATAGGCAACCTTCCAGAAAAAGAATTCAGAATAATGATAGTGAAGATGATCAAGGACCTCAGAAAAAGAATGAAGGCAAAAATGGAGAAGATGTAAGAAATGTTTAACAAAGATCTAGAAGAATTAAAGAACAAACACCTAAAAGTATTAAAAACTGAAGAAACAGAGATGAACAACACAATAATTGAAATGAAAAAGACACTAGAAGGAATTAATAGCAGAATATGGATAAGTGTATTCTGAGGCAGAAGAATGGATAACTGACCTGGAAGACAGAATGGTAGAATTCACTGCCATGGAACAAATAAAGAGAAAAGAATGAAAAGAAATGAAGACAGCCTAAGAGACTTCTGGGACAACATTAAATGCAACAACATTCGCATTATAGGGGTCCCAGAAGGAGAAGAGAGAGAGAAAGGACCCAAAAATATTTGAAGAGATTATAGTCAAAAACTTCCCTAACATGGGAACGGAAATAGCCACCCAAGTCCAGGAAGCGCAGAGAGTCCCAGGCAGGATAAACCCAAGGAGAAACACACCAAGACACATAGTAATCAAATTGATAAAAATTAAAGACAAAGAAAAATTATTGAAAGCAACAAGGGGAAAATGACAAATAATATAAAAGGGAACTCCCATAAGGTTAAGCTGATTTCTCAGTGGAAATTCTACAAACCAGAAGGGAGTGGCATGGTATATTTAAAGTGATAAAAGAGAAGAACCTACAACCAAGATTACTCTACCAAACAAGGATCTCTTTCAGATTCGATGGAGAAATCAAAAGCTTTACAGACAAGCAAAAGCTAAGAGAATTCAGCACCACCAAACCAGCTCTACAACAAATGCTAAAGGAACTTCCCTAAGTGGGAAACAAAAGAGAAGAAAAAGACCTACAAAACAAATCCAAAACAATTAAGAAAATGGTAATAGGAACATTCATATCGATAATTACCTTAAATGTGACTGGATTAAATGTTCTAACCAAAAGACACAGGCTTGCTGAATGGATACAAAAACAAAACACATATATATGCTTTCTATAAGAGACCCACTTCAGATCTAGGGACACATACAGACAGGAAGTGAGGGGATAGAAAAAGATATTCCATGCAAATGGAAATCAAAAGAAAGCTGGAGTAGCAATACTCATAACAGACAAAATAGACTTTAAAATAAAGAATGTTACAAGACACAAGGAAGGACATTAAATAATGATGAAGGGATCAATCCAAAAAAAGATTTAACAATTATAAATATATATGCACCTAACATAGGAACACCTCAATACATAAGGCAACTGCTAACAGCTATAAAACAGGAAATAGATGATAACACAATAATAGTGGGGGACTTTAACACCTCACTTACACCAATGGACTGATCACTGAAACAGAAACTTAATAAGGAAACAGAAGCTTTAAATGACACAATAGACCAGATAGATTTAATTGATATTTATAGGACGTTCCATCCAAAAACAGCAGATTACACTTTCTTCTCAAGTGCGCATGGAACATTCTCCAGGATAGATCATATCTTGGGTCACAAATCTAGCCTTGGTAAATTTAGGAAAATTGTAATTGTATCAAGCATGTTTTCTGAAGACAACACTATAAGATTAGAAATCAATTACAGGGGAAAACAAAACGTAAAAAACACAAACACATGAAAGCTAAACAATACATTACTAAATAACCAAGTGATCACTTAAGAAATCAAAGATGAAATAAAAATATACCCAGGGCTTCCCAGGTGGCGCAGTGGTTGAGAGTCCACCTGCCAATGCAGGGGACACGGGTTCGTGCCCTGGTCCGGGAAGATCCCACATGCCACGGAGTGGCTAGCCCCATGAGCCCTGGCCACTGAGCCTGTGTGTCCGGAGCCTGTGCTCTGCAACAGGAGAGGCCACAACAGTGAGAGGCCCACGTACTGCAAAAAACAAAACAAAACAAAACAAACAAACAAACAAAAAATGGGCTTCCCTGGTGGCACAGTGGTTGAGAGTCCACCTGCCAATGCAGGGGACACAGGTTCGTGGCCCGGTCCGGGAAGATCCAACATGTTGCAGAGCGGCTGGGCCCATGAGCCATGGCCACTGAGCCTGTGCGTCTGGAGCCTGTGCTCCACAACGGGAGAGGCCACAACAGTGAGAGGCCTGCGTAACAGCAAAGACAAAAACAAAAACAAAAAAACCTAGAGACAAATGACAATGAAAACACCATGACACAAAAGCTATGGCATGCATCAAAAGCAGTTTTAAGACGGAAGTTTATCACAATACAAGCCTACCTCAAGAAACAAGAAAAATCTCAAATAAACAATCTAACCTTACACTTAAAGGAACTAGAGACAGAAGGACAAACAAAACCCAAAGTTGGTAGAAGGAAAGAAATCATAAAGATCAGAGCAAAAATAAATGAAATAGAAACAAAGAAAACAATAGCAAAAATCAATAAAACTAAAAGGTGGTTCTTTGAGAAGATAAACGAAATTCATAAACAATTAGCCAACCTCATCAAGAAAAAGGAGGAGAGGACTCAAATCAATAAAATTAGAAATGAAAAAGGAGAAGTTACAAAGGACACCTCAGAAATACAAAGCTTCCTAAGAGACTACTACAAGCAACTGTATGCCAAAAAAATGGCCAAACTGGAAGAAATGGACAAATTCTTAGAAAGGTGTAACCTTCCAAGACTGAACCAGGAAGAAATAGAAAATATGAACAGACCAATCACAGGTAATGAATTTGAAACTGTGATTAAAAGTCTTCCAACAAACAAAATCCCAGGACCAGATGGTTTCCAGGTGAATTCTATCAAACTTTTAGAGAAGAGCTAACACACATCCTTCCGAAATTCTTCCAAAAACTTGCAGAAGAAGGAACACTCCCAAACACATTCTATGAGGCCACCATCACCCTGATGCTAAAACCAGACAAAGATACTACCAAAAAAAAAGAAAATTACAGACAAATATCACTGATGAACACAGATGCATAAATCCTCAACAAAATACTAGCAAACGGAATCCAACAACAAATTAAAAGGATCATACACCATGATCAAGTGGGATTTATCCCAGGGATGCAATGATTCTTCAATATATGCAAATCAAACAATGTGATACACCATATTAACAAACTGAAGAATAAAAACCATATGATCATCTCAATAGATGCAGAAAAAGCCTTTGACAAAATTCAACACCGATTTATGATAAAAACTCTCCAGAAAGTGGGCATAGAGGGAACCTACCTGAACATAATAAAGGCCATATATGCCAAACCCACAGCTACCATCATTCTCGATGGTGAAAAACTGAAATCATTTCCTCTAAGATCAGGAACAAGACAAGGATATCCACCCTTGCCACTATTTTTCTATGTAGTTTTGGAAGCCCTAGCCATGGCAATCAGAGAAGAAAAAGAAAAAAAGGAATACAAATTGGAAAAGAAGAAGTAAAACTGTCACTGTTTGCAGATGACATGATACTCTACATAGAGAATCCTGAAGATGCTGCCAGAAAACTACTAGAGCTTATCAATGAATTTGGTAAAGTTGCAGGATACAAAATTAATGCACAGAAGTCTCTTGCATTCTTATACACTAATCATGAAAAATCTGAAAGAGAAATTAAGGAAACACTCCCATTTACCACTGCAACAATAAGAATAAAATACCTAGGAATAAAACTACCTAGGGAGAAAAAAGACCTGTATGCAAAAAACCATAAGACACTAATGAAAAGAATTAAATATGATACCAACAGATGGAGAGATGTACCATGTTCTTGGACTGGAAGAAACAATATTGTGAAAATGACTATACTACCCAAAGCAATCTACAGATTTATTGCAATCCCTATCAAATTACCAATGGCATTTTTTATGGAACTAGAACAAAAAATCTTAAAATTTGTATGGAGACACAAAAGACCCCGAATAGCCAAAGCAGACTTGAGGGAAAAAAACGGAGATGGAGGAATCGGGCTCCCTGACTTCAGACTATAATACAAAGCTACTGTAATTAAGACAGTATGATAGTGGCACAAAAACAGATATATACATCAATGGATCAGGATAGAAAGCCCAGAGATAAAGCCATGCACCTGTGGTCAACTAATCTATGACAAAGGAGGCAAGGATATACAATGGAGAAAAGACAGTCTCTTCAATAAGAGGTGCTGGGAAAACTGGATAGCTACATGTAAAAGAATGAAATTAGAACACTCCCTTACATCATACACAAAAATAAACTCAAAATGGATTAAAGACCTAAATGTAAGACCAGGCAATATAAAACTCTTAGAGGAAAACATAGGAAGAACACTCTTTGACATAAATCACAGCATGATTTTTACTGATCCACCTCCTAGAGAAATGGAAATAAAAACAAAAATAAACAAATAAGACATAATGAAACTTAAAAGCTTTTGCAAAGCGAAGAAAACTACAAACAAGATGAGAAGACCACCCTCAGAATGGGAGAAAATATTTGCAAACGAATCAATGGACAAAGGATTAGTCTCCAAAATATATAAACAGCTCATGCAGCTCAATATTAAAAAAATAAACAACCCAATCCAAAAATGGGCAGAAGACCTAAATAGACATTTCTCCAAAGAAGACATAGAGATGGTTAAGAAGCACATGAAAAGCTTCTCAACATCACTAAGAGAAATGCAAATCAAAACTACAATGAGGTATCACCTCACACCAGTGAGAATGGGCATCATCAGAAAATCTACAAACAACAAATGCTGGAGGGGGTGTGGAGAAAAGGGAACCCTCTTGCACTTTTGGTGGGAATGTAAATTGATACAGCCACTATGGAGAACAGTATGGAAGTTCCTTAGAAAACTAAAAATAGAATTACCAGATCACCTAGCAATCCCACTACTGGGCATATACCCAGAGAAAAACATAATTCAAAAAGACACATGCAGGGAGGAGCTTCAAGATGGAGGAGGAGTAAGATGTAGAGATCACCTTCCACCCCACAAATACATCAGAAATACATCTACATGTGGAATAACCCCTACAGAGCACCTACTGAACACTGGCAGAAGATCTCAGACCTCTCAAAAGGCAAGAAACACCCCATGCACCTGGGTAAGGTAAAAGAAAAAACAGAGAAGAATAGAGACAGGACCTGCACCAGTGGGAGGGAGCTGTGAAGGAGTAAAGGTTTCCACACACTAGGAAGGCCCTTCATGGGTGGACACTGTGGGTGGCGGAGCGGGGAAGCTTCAGAGACATGGAGGAGAGTGCAGCAACAGGGGTGCGGAGGGCAAAGTGGAGAGATTCCCGCAAAGAGGATTGGTACCTACCAACACTCACCAGCCCGAGAGGCTTATCTGCTCACCCGCCGTGACGGGGGGTGGGGGCTGGGAGTGAGGCTCGGGCTTCGGTCGGATTCCAGGGAGAGGACTGCTGTTGGCTGCATGAACACAGCCTGAAGGAACTAGTGCGCTACAACTAGCCAGGAGGGAGTCCGGGAAAGTCTGGAGCTGCCGAAGAGGCAAGAGACGTTTTCTTCCCTTTTTGTTTCCTGGTGCGTGAGGAGAGGTGATTAAGAGCGCCACTTAAAGGAACTCCAGAGATGGGTGCGAGCCGGGGCTATCAGCGTGCACCCCAGAGACGAGCATGAGATGCTAAGGCTGCTGCTGCAACCACCACGTAGCCTGTGTGCAAGCACAGGTGACTATCCACGCCACTCCTCCTGGGAACCTGTGCAGCCCACTACTGGCAGGGTCCAGTGTCCAGGGAAAACTTCCCTGGGAGAACGCAGGGAGTGCCTCAGGCTGGTGCAACGTCATGCCTACCTCTGCGGCCGCAGGTTCGACCCGCATCAGTACCCCTTCCTTCCCCCGGCCTGAAAGAGCCAGAGCACCTGTATCAGTTGCTCCTTTAACACTATCTTGTCTGAGCGAAGAACAGACGCCCTCAGGCGACCTACACGCAGAGGTGGGTCCAAATCCAAAGCTGAACCCCGGGAGCTGTGCAAACAAAGAAGGGAAAAGGAAATTTCTCCCAGCAGCCTCAGGGGCAGTGGATTAAATCTCCACAATCAACTTGATGTACCCTGCATCTGTGGAATACCTGAATAGACAGCAAATCATCCCAAACTGAGGAGGTGGATTTTGGTAGCAATGATATATATATATATTTTTCCCCCCTTTTTCTCTTTTTGTGAGTGTATGTGTATGCTTCTGTGTGTGATTTTGTCTGTATAACTTTGCTTTTACCATTTGTCCTAGGGTTCTGTCTGTCCATTGTTTTTTTTGTTTTGTTTTTACTTAAAATTTTTTTTTCTTCATAATTATTTTTTATTTTTTGTTTTTATAACTTTATTTTATATTATTTTATTTTACTTTATTATATTTTATTTTATCTTCTTTCATTCTTTCTTTTTTTTCTCCCTTTTTTCTGAGCCATGTGGAGTACAGGCTCTTGGTGCTCCAGCGAGGCATCAGGGCTGTGCCACTGAGGTGGGAGAGCCAAGTTTAGGACACTTGTCCACAAGAGACCTCCCAACTCCATGTAATATCAAATGGCGAAAATCTCCCAGAGATCTGCATCTCAATGCCAAAACTCAGCTCCACTCAATGACCTGCAAGCTACAGTGCAGGACACCCTATGCCAAACAACTAGCAAGACAGGGACAAAACCCCATCCATTAGCACAGAGGCTGCCTAAAACCATAATAAGGCCACAGACACCTCAAAACACACCACCAGACGTGGACCTTCTCAACAGAAAGACAAGATCCAGCCTCATCCACCAGAACACAGTCAGTAGTCCCCTGCACCAGGAAGCCTACACAACCCACTGAACCAACCTTAACCACTGGGGACAGACACCAAAAACAATGGAAACTATGAACCTGCAGCCTGCAAAAATGAGACCCCAAATACAGTAAGTTAAGAAAAATGAGAAGACAGAGAAACACACAGCAGATGAAGGAGAAAGATAAAAACTCACCAGACCTAAAAAACAAGGAGGAAATAGGCAGTCTACCAGAAAAAGAATTCAGAATAATGATAGTAAAGATGATTCAAAAACTTGGAAATAGAATGGAAAAAAATATAAGAAATGTTTAACAAGGACCTAGAAGAACTAAAGAGCAAACAAACTATGATGAACAACAAAATAAATGAAATTAAAAATTCTCTAGAAGGGATCAATAGCAGAATAACTGAGGCAGAAGAACAGATAAGTGACCTGGAAGATAAAATAGTGGAATAATTACTGCAGAGCAGAATAAAGAAAAAAGAATGAAAAGAATTGAGGACAGTCTCAGAGACCTCTGGGACAACATTAAACAAACCAACATTCGAAATATAGGGGTCCCAGAGAAGAGAAAAATAAAAAGACTGAGAAAATATTTGAAGAGATTATAATAGAAAATTTCCTTAATATGGGAAAGGAATTAGTTAATCAAGTCCAGGAAGCACAGAGAGTCCCATACAGGATAAATCCAAGGGGAAACATGCCAAGACACATATTAATCAAACTATCAAAAATTAAATACAAAGAACAAATATTAAAAGCAGCAAGGGAAAAACAACAAATAATACATAAGCAAACCCCCATAAGGTTAACAGCTGATGTTTCAGCAGAAACTCTGCAAGCCAGAAGGGAGTGGCAGGACATATTTAAAGTGATGAAGGAGAAAAACCTACAGCCAAGATTACTCTACCCAGCAAGGAACTCATTCAGATTTGATGGAGAAATTAAAAGCTTTACAGACAAGCAAAAGCTAAGAGAATTCAGCACCAGGAAACCAGCTTTACAACAAACGCTAAAGGAACTTTTCTAGGCAGGAAACACAAGAGAAGGAAAAGACCTACAATAATAAACTCAAAACAATTAAGAAAATGGGAATAGGAGCATACATATCTATAATTACCTTAAACGTGAATGGATTAAATGCTCCAACCAAGAGACATAGACTGACTGAATACATACAAAAACAAGGCCAGTATATAGGCTGTCTACAAGAGACCCACTTCAGACCTAGGGACACATAGAGACTGAAAGTGAGGGGATAGAAAAAGATATTCCATGCAAATGGAAATCAAAAGAAAGCTGGAGTAGAAATTCTCATATCAGAAAAAACAGACTTTAAAATAAAGACTATTACAAGAGACAAAGAAGGACACTACATAATGATCAAGGGATCAATCCAAGAAGTATATATAACAATTGTAAATATTTATGCACCCAACATAGGAGCACCTCAATCCATAAGGCAAATACTAACAGCCATAAAAGGGGAAATCGACAGTAACACATTCATAGTAGGGGACATTAACACCCCACTTTCACCAATGGACAGATCATCCAAATGAAAATAAATAAGGAAACACAAGCTTTAAATGATACATTAAACAAGATGGACTTAATTGCTATGTATAGGACATTCCATCTGAAAACAAGAGAATACACTTTCTTCTCAAGTACTCATGGAACATTCTCCAGGATACATCATATCTTGGGTCACAAATCAAGCCTTGGTAAATTTAAGAAAATTGAAATCGTATCAAGTATCTTTTCCGACCACAACGTTATGAGACTAGATATCAATTACAGGAAAAAATCTGTAAGAAATACAAACACATGAAGGCTAAACAACACAGTACTTAATAACAAGGAGATCACTGAAGGAATCAAAGAGGAAATCAAAAAATACCTAGAAACAAATGACAATGAAAACACAATGACCCAAAACCTATGGGATGCAGGAAAAGCAGTTCTAAAAGGGAAGTTTATAGCTATACAAGCCTACCTTAAGAAACAAGAAACATCTCAAAAAAACCACCTAACCTTACACCAAAAGCAAGTAGAGAAAGAAGAACAAAAATAAAACAACATAAAATAAGCAGAAGGAAAGAAATCATAACGATCAGATCAGAAATAAATGAAAAAGAAATGAAGGCAAAGATAGCCAAGACCAATAAAACGAAAAGCTGGTTCTTTGAGAAGATAAACAAAACTGATAAAACATTAGCCAGACTTGTCAAGAAAAAAAGGAAGAAGATTCAAATCAATAGAATTAGAAATGAAAAAGGAGAAGTAACAACTGACACTTCAGAAATACAAAGGATCATGAGAGATTACTACAAGCAACTGTATGGCAATATAATGGACAACCTGGAAGAAATAGACAAATTCTTAGAATGCACAACCTTCTGAAACTGAACCAGGAAGAAATAGAATATATGAACAGACCAATCAGAAGCCCTGAAATTGAAAGTGTGATTTAAAATCTTCCAACAAACAAAAGCACAGGACCAGATGTCTTCACAGGAGAATTCTATCAAACATTTAGAGAAGAGCTAACACCTATCCTTCTCAAACTCTTCCTAAATATAGCAGAGGGAGGAACACTCTCAAACTCATTCTACAAGGCTGCCATCACTCTGACACCAAAACCAGACAAAGATGCCACAGAGAAAGAAAACTACAGGCCAATATCACTGACAAACATAGATGGAAAAATCCTTAACAAAATACTAGCAAACAGAATCCAACAACACATTAAAAGGTTCATACACTATGATCAAGTGGGGTTTATCCAGAAATGCAAGGATTCTTCAATATATGCAAGTCAATAAATGTGATACACCATATTAACAAATTGAAGGAGGAAAACCATATGATCATCTCAATAGATGCAGAGAAAGCTTTTGACAAAATTCAACACTCACTTATGATAAAAATAGTCCAGAAAGTAGACATAGAGGGAACTTTCCTCCACATAATAAAGGCCACAAGGGACAAACCCACAGCCAACATCATCCTCAATGGTGAAAAACTGAAAATATTTCCACTAAGATCAGGAACAAGACAAGGTTGCCCACTCTTACCACTATTATTCAACATAGTTTTGGAAGTTTTAGCCATAGCAATGAGAGAAGAAAAAGAAAGAAAAGGAATCCAAATTGGAAAAGAAGAAGTAAAGCTGTCACTGTTTGCAGATGACATGATACTATACATAGAGAATCCTAAAGATGCTTCCAGAAAACTACTAGAGCTAATCAATGAATTTGGTAAATAAGCAGGATACCAAATTAATGCACAGATATCTCTTGTGTTCCTATACACTAATGATGATAAATTTGAAAGTGAAATTAAGAAAACACTCCCATTTACCATTGCAACAAAAAGAATAAAATATCTAGGAATAAACCTACCTAAGGAGACAAAAGACCTGTATGCAGAAAATTATAAGACACTGATGAAAGAAATTAAAGATGATACAGATAGATGGAGAGATATACCATGTTCTTGGATTGGAAGTATCAACATTGTGAAAATGACTCTATTACCCAAAGCAATCTACAGATTCAATGCAATCTCTATCAAACTATCACTGACATTTTTCACAGAATTACAGCGAAAAATTTCACAATTTGTATGGAAACACAAAAGATCCCGAATAGCCAAAGCAATCTTGAGAAAGACAAATGGAGCTGGAGAAATCAGGCTCCCTGACTTCAGATTATACTACAAAGCTACAGTAATCAAGACAGTATGGTACTGGCACAAACACAGAAATATAGATCAATGGAACAGGATAGAAAGCCCAGAGATAGACCCACGCACATACGGTCAGCTTATCTTTGATAAAGGATAAAGAATAAAGGATAAAGAATATACAGTGGAGAAAAGACAGCCTCTTTAATACATGGTGCTGGGAAAACTTGACAGCTACATGTAAAAGAATGAAATTAGAACACTCCCTAACACCATACACAAAAATAAACTCAAAACGAATTAAAGACCTAAATGTAAGGCCAGACACCATCAAACTCTTAGAGTAAAACATAGGCTGAACACTGTATGACATATATCACACCAAGATCCTTTTTGACACACCTCCTAGAGAAATGGACATAAAAACAAAAATAAACAAATGGGACTTAATGAAACTTAAAAGCTTTTGCATAGCAAAGGAAACCATAAACAAGATGAAAAGAAAACCCTCAGAATGGGAGAAAATATTTGCAAATGAAGCAACTGACAAAGGATTAATCTCCAAACCATACAAGCAACTCATGCAGATCAATATCAAAAAGGAAACAACCCAATCCAAAAATGGGCAGAAGACCTAAATAGACAGTTCTCCAAAGAAGTTATACTGATTGCCAACAAACACATGAAAGAATGTCCAACATCATTAATCATTAGAGAAATGCAAGTCAAAATTACAATGAGATATCATCTAACACCAGTCAGAATGCCCATCATCAAAAAGTCTACAAACGTTAAATGCTAGAGAGGGTGTGGAGAAAAGGGAACTCTGTTGTACTGTTTGCGGGAATGTAAATTGATACAGCCACTATGGAGAACAGTATGGAGTTTCCTTAAAAGAAACTAAAAATATAACTACCATACCACCCAGCAATCCCACTACTGGGAAAACCATAATTCAAAAAGAGTCATGTACCAAAATGTTCATTGCATTTCTATTTTCAATAGCCAGGACATGGAAGCAACCTAAGTGTCCATCAACAGATGAATGGCTTAAGAAGATGTGGCATGTATATGCAATGGAATATAACTGAGTCAGAGAGAGGAACGAAATTGAGTTTTTTGTAGTTAGGTGGATGGACCTAGAGACTGTCATATAGAGTGAAGTAAGTCAGAAAGAGAATAACAAACACCGTATGCTAACACATATATATGGAATCTAAAAAAAGAAAAATAAAGGTCAGAAGAACCTAGGGGCAAGACCGGAATAAAGATTGAGACCTTCTAGGGACTGGACTTGAGAATACAGGGAGGGGGAAGGGTAAGCTGCAACAAAGTGAGAGAGTGGCATGGACATATATGCAGTATCAAATGTAAAATAGATAGCTAGTGGGAATCAGCTGCATAGCACAGGGAGATTAGCTTGGTGCTTTGTGACCACCCAGAGGGGTGGGATAGGGAGGGTGGGAGGGAGGGAGATGCAAGAGGGAAGAGATATGGGGACATATGTATATGTATAACTGATTCACTTTTTTATAAAGCAGAAACAAACACACCATTGTAAAGCATTATACTCTAATAAAGATGTTAAAAATAAAAATAAGACACATGCCCCCCAATGTTCATTGCAGCACTATTTACAATAGCCAGGTCATGCAAGCAACTTAAATGCCCATCGACATACCAATGGATAAAGAAGGTGTGGTACATATATATAATGGAATATTACTCAGCCATAAAAAGGAATGAAATTGGGTCATTTGTAGAAACGTGGATGGATCTAGAGACTGTCATACAGAGTGAGGTAAGTCAGAAAGAGAGAAACAAATATCATATATTAACACATATATGTGAAACCTAGAGAAATAGTACAGATGAACTGGTTTGCAGGGCAGAATTAGACACAGATGTACAGAACAAATGTATGGACACCAAGGGGGGAAAGTGGCGGGGTGGTGGTGATGGTGTGATGAACTGGGAGGTTGGGATTGACATATATACACTAATATGTATAAAATGGATAACTAATAAGAACCTGCAGTATAAAAAATAAATAAAATAAAATTCTAAAATTAAAAACAAAAACAAAAACAAAACCAGATGGCTACAGATGGCAAAGAATGCTCCTTTCTCTTTCTATATTCTGCTATCCCAAATCAGTGGAACTTCTATGGCAAAATGGAAATATCAAGAAGGAATAATAATGAAACCTTGCTGACATCTAAGCCTCAAGTTATATTAAGCTAGGGCACAGCCTTTCTGAAAAGTGTCTTATCCAAGGATCCACTTTACAAATAAGCAGAGACTCAGTGAAATTAAATGAGTATTCCAAAGACAGGTAGTCATTGCTTGGGATAACTGAAACCCAAGTCTCCTGAGCACAGCTTCCGCCTCCCTCAATATGTTTCCCTTTAAATTAGAAATAGGCTCTTTTGTCTTTGTTTTCTGTGTGCACTGAGAGGCCAAAAGGAATAAGGCTGGGCTTCATACAGTCCTGAGCTGTTTAGTTTCACAGTAATTTGAGAGGATAAGGATATTTATTGTCTTACATAAATATAGAGAAGGCCTGTCTAATAGGATTTGAAGGAGCATGCCCCAAAGATCCCTCTGCCCCTAAAATATTTATCTCTCAGGGGCCAGAGTGTCCATAAAAAGTAGGGCAAAGCTGGATGTCAGAGGCTTCTGGGAAGAAAGCACAGTCTTTCATTGCAATCTTAGAGTTCATTACTTTATCAACTATGAGCAGCTTTGTCACCACCAAAACTGTAAGGGAACTGAGACATCACTTTGGAGTTGGGTATGGTCCCAAGTCCCCGCAATGGCATACAGGACCCTATACAACGTGTCCCACCATCAATTCCTTAGTTAAATCTCCCAGCACCTTCCCCCTTGCTCATTCTGCCCCATATATGGTGTCCTTCTATCCCTCCTCAAATTTGTCTGGAATGTGCTTGTCTCATGGACTTTGTGCTCGTATTTTCTCACCCTAACACACATGTCTCACAGATTGTGACATGGTGTGCCCCCTTCTCTCCTGGTTTGTGCTAACCTGTCACCTCTTTTGAGGCCTTCTCTGACCATCCTAATGACAACTGTTTTCTTCTTTGCTCCTCATATTTCTCTTACCTATTTAATTTTTCTCCACAAGACGTATCACCGTCTGACATGCCATATATTCTGCCATATATTATTTGTTTTCTGTCTATCTTCCTTACTAGAATTCAAAGACCATGAGGGCAGGATGTTTTGGGTCTGTTAACTGCTGTATCCTCAGATCTTATAAAAATGTCTGGATTTAGTATGTGCCCAACAAAAATATGTTGATGGAAGGAAGCAAGAAGGAGAGAAAGAAGGAAAGAAAAAGGAAGAAAGGCATGTTCACTTTCACGTGGTAAGAGAGTTTGATGAGGGAGACCTGCAGCACATTTTATGGAGCAATTGGTTTCCACCTGCCCTCTCTCCAAGAATCCTCAGTAAAAAGGAGCTCAGTTTTTTGATTCCCCCTCCCCATTTCCTTTACTCATTTGTGGTAGTCATGTTAATGATGAGCAGAAAGTCTACAAGGGTGATGGAGAGCCAAGAGAAGGAGAAATGTAGAAAAGGAGGGAGAGCAAAGGGAAAGAACATGAGTCTTGTGAGAAGAGTATTGAATATAATTCATGGTTTCAAGAGGCATATCCACCACTCACTAGCTGTGTGACTTTACACAAGTCATTTCCTTTCCCTGGGCCTCATGATAAAACTTGTGCGGGACACTTTGCTGCTAGTTTCCATTTCAGCACCTGTCAGCTTTTACTCATTGAACTTGAATGTGACCTCAGAATACCACTCAACATGACAGTCCAGGTCTCACAACTGAAATAACACCACTACCACATTTGGCTTAGACTATCTCTCAGGTGATTTCCAGTTTAGCTTATTATGCTTTAAATTTTGGAAAGGGGAGTGTGGAGAATGAGATAGTGGCTTCATGTTCATGGAGTGGGGTAAGAAAATCTGAGGGAAAAGAGAATTAAAATGAGGTCAGTTGGGATGGTGGGGAGGATTCCTAAGCATTCTATGGCGAGCTTGGTGGTATTCCAAGCTACTAACAATTAAATGTATTGTGAGTGTGCTTTCAGGAGATGGCTGATAGACAGGAAGTCGCTACAGCACGATGAACCTCAAAATAGAGTACATCTGAATCACCTAAGGCTTTTAAAGCACAGATCTCTGGACCTCATTCTCAGAATTTCTGACTCAGCAGATCTGGGGTGAAGCCCAAGAATTTCCATTTCTTACAAGTGCTCAGGTGATGCTGCTGGTCTAGAGGCCACACTTTGACACTTTGCTATAGTGTCAGGAGTGGGAAGTATAGAGAGAAAGAGATGTAAATGGTTTGGGCAAAAATTCCTCAAAAAACTAAAAACAGAACTACCATATGACCCAGAAATTCCACTCCTGGGTACATATTGAGAAAAAACAAAAACACTAATTCAAAAACATACATGCACCTCAGTGTACAATAGCCAAGGTACGGAAGCAACCTGTGTCCATCAACAGATGAATGAATAAAGAAGATATGGTATATATATACAATGGAATCCTACTCAACCATAAAAAAGAATTAAATTTTTCCATTTGCAACAACATGGATGGACTTGGAGCGTATTATGTTAACTGAAATAAGTCAGAGAAAGATAAATACTGTATATCACTTATATGTGGAATGTAAAAAATACAACAAACTAGTGAATATAACAAAAAAGAAGCAGTTATGGAGAACAAACTAGTGGTTACCAGTGGGGAGAATGGAGGGGCAACATAGGGGTAGGGGATTAATAGCTATAAACTACTATAAGAACATGATCTGCACCCACTGCCAACACCTTAAGAAGAAAAAGAGGATTGAGACTTGAGACAAGTAGTAAAGAGAGAGAATAAAATAGGGTATCAGTCATAATATACTCCCAAGATTCTTTGGAAGACTAAAATATCAAGCCTAAAATTGCCAAAAATAAAATGGGGATGGTAATTAAAATTGAGCTGATCCCACAGCGCACGTGCTAAACGTATATATCACAATAGCATGTAGCCTGTGGCATGTGAAACATATTACTGCTGCAGGGAGACATGAGGCTTTGAGACTGGTGAAGAAACTCTCTAGCCAGCAGGGGGCCCTGTCTAGGGTAGTAATACTGCCATGATTCTTTCTCTTGTATAATAAAAGTCAAGCACTTCCTGGAGACACTTCCTAGAACTATGAAGTTGGTTGACACAGCTGTGAGGGAAGATTAGTTTTCTTTGGGTGCTGTGAAGAAAGGAGGACCTTTGTGGACATTTCCTTGTGGACGAGAGGAAGCTGTGTGGCAGGGAGGCCTCTGAAAGTCCATGTAATTACACAATAAAGTTGATGACTGGGTAGGTAGGGAAGGTCCTGGCAGAAAGATTAACCAAGTGTTGCTGGTTGTCATTTTATGGCATGTGCAGTCAGTCAACACCTTCCAGGTAGGAAAACCACAATATGGCAGGTACTATGGGGAGAGGCATGAAGGGCAGGGAGAGAAGATAATTCACAATCTGTGTACAGTGAAAAGTGCAGACAATCCTATTAAATTCTCCAAACAACCTATAAACTCTTCATTGTACAGGTTCCGGGAATCTAAGTAACTTGTCCAAGTTCACCAGCTTGAAAAATATTAAAGAAGTGTGAAAAAGTGTGCATGATTTCTCGGCCTGGCTTGGAAATGTGTCTTGCCCATCCTTGCCAGATAATAGAATTGCTTGGCCCCTTCAAATTCCAAGGCCCCTGCAAGACTTAGAATTTCTAAGTGGGGGATGCCTGGGATGTTTTATACACATCCTAGACGGTTCGTAGGATCAGGTCATTTTGGAGAATCTTGCAATGTAAATATCACACTGTCTTGACAAGTAGCATGAGATTGGAGAGGAAGGGGGTGGCGTAGAGAGAGATTAAGGAGGTAGAATTAAGTCACTTGACAGTGACTACAGGAAAATAAAGTCTCCAGTCCCTGATCAGCACTTTCTGTCCAGAGTTCTGTGGGCTTTAAACCCCTGCCTCACAATCACATCCTCCTCTAACCAGGACAAAAGCAGCAATTGGCCCTGTGGCCACATTCCCTTGGGTGTGAGCCTCCCAAAGAGAGCTTCAGCCAGAGCATATCAGCATGCAGCTCTACTCGTCTGGAGCTGATTTTCATAATACTCGTATGTGGAAAGAAATGTAAAAGGGTTTCTGGGAGAGCAGCCAACTATCATGTCTCTGTTTTCAGAACACAAAAATTACTGTAATTGGTTGATTTAAAAAATAATGATGATGATGTATTGTAATGAGATGACTTAAAGAGAGAGTTTCTTGGAGCAAGAAATTATGTTAGTTTTAAAAGGTTTTTAAATTGACCAAATTGTACCAGGATAAATCCTTTTCCTTTTAGCACAGCAGGCCATGTTCCCTGAGCCCTTGGGTCCAGAGTTACCGGCTACCTGAAGGTCAGATTAACATTTGATAATTTTTTGGCCTTCAGTGAAGATACCACCTATGATAGGCAAAATAATGGTTCTTCAAAGATGTCCACATCCTAATCTCTAGAACCTGTGAATATGTTACTTTATAAGGCAATAGGGACTTTGCAGATGTGATTAAATTAAGAATCTTGAGATAGGAAGATCACCCTGGATTATCCAGGTGGGACCAACGTAACCTAAAGGGTCCTTATAAAAGGGAGGCAAGAAGGTCAGAACCAAAGAAGAAGTGGTGATGGAAGCAGAGGTCAGAGTGATTGATTGCTGGAAAGAGGTCATGAGCCAAGGAATGCAGGCAGCCTCCAGAAGCTTGAAAATGCAAGGAAGTTGATTCTCCCCTTGAGCATCCGTAAAGAATGCAGCTCTCCTGACACTTATTTTAGCCTAGAGAGAGACTCATTTTGGATTTCAGATCCCCAGAACTGTAAGATAATAAATTTGTGTTGTGTTAAGCCACCAAGTTTGTAGTAATTTGTTACAGAAGAAATAGGAAATTAATACACCATCATTGAGTGACTTTTGTCTGTTATTTCCATGTTGACTAGGAAGGCTCTTGAAGCCAAGAGGGACCCTTAGGAAAAGCCAGCATAGGGGTCAAATTAAGACCTAAGTTCAAAGTCTATGGTGTTGACTCTGACTTGGAACCACCATTGGGCAAAAAGCCCTAATTTCCTCCCTTGACTACAAGATCCATGGAGTATTTACTCATTATGAACACTAGTAACAGTGCCCCATCTCAATGTTTTTCCTATGGCCATCTGCTTTTACTTCTCCTGATGCTGCCACTTTAGGTGTCCCCTAGGCCATTATCCCTTAGAATTATAGTGCTCATGGCCATCTTCAGAGAATCTTCCCCTTTGACCATTTCAGCCTGCAAATCTCATTCTGAGGAAATTAAAATAAATGTTTGCTAGAAACGAGGCAATTTGTGTCTGGGTATCTCATTCCAATGTGTCCCTTCCTAATTATAATCAACTGGCTCCCTTGGCTGAGACCTATGCTTCATGACTCTGTAACTCAGAGAAAGTTTCTTATATGTAGTCATCAGCCCTGATTTTGGTTTTTGTCTTCAGCCTGGTTTCACCCCTCTCAGAAACCTTCTTTAACTCCACTTCCTTACTACAATTTTGGTCTTAGGTGTGCAGTTAATCCCCTACTGCAAAGGGGATGTCACATGCTATACTATACTAGGAAGAACGGCAGCTTAATTTTGTTCAGCTTGTCAATAACTTAGAATATCTGAGCACCCCACACATGACCTTAAGACTGTTGTGCTATGACATGTATCATTAATTCTTGTCATAAAGTGTGCCTCATGTAAAAGTTTTGAAGATCACCTCCTACTCCAATGTGCATGAGGAGATGTCATTTGACAGCCAATAGCTGAGAGAGACACATCAAAGCAGAGTAGAAAATCAGTATGAAACAGTCTAGGAGCTAACAATGCATCCTGGAGAACTTGTTTGATATATGGGTGCCTAGTTCCAGTAATTAAAATGGCAAAGCCTACCCATGGGAAAAGGAGTATGTCGTTCTGTATGCATAAGCACAGCAGGAAACAGTCCTGTAATATAAAGGATGGGGGCATAATTGGCAGGAAAGGTGGGCACTTGATAGGGCACGTCACAAATGACTGTCCTCTGCACAGTGGTGAGAGCGGGGAGATGCCCTGCAAGGCTCATACTGAAACCAGAGTTGTGTGTCCACAGGGATTTACCTCTGTCCCCGGTGCTGAAGTTGCTGATCTCAGAACACAATGTCATTACAGTAAAGGTGGGGTTGATTCTGCACCACTGCTTGGGACTGTTGCTTGGTAGCCATATCTAGGGTCATCTATAAGAGATGAAGTTATTTTCCAAGTTCTCTTTAAACCTGGACCACATGCTATAGTTCATAGAGGACAATAGGTACAAGGTAAAGGAGGGGTCAGTTAATGGGAGACTACAAAGTGTTCATGTGATAATTCTCTGCAATGTCTACAGTTTCCTATTTCTACCCTTTTGTGACATACAATTCTATTTTTATATCAGCTTTCTATGTCACTAAGCTCCACTGTAGTGATATACTCAAACTAAAAAAATAAACCTGAAGTTTTATTTTTATTCAATAAGATAGATGGGGCATGCTGAAATGAAATCCATCATTGGATGAGTTTTGTTCAGGTTATGAAAAATTGTAACGGCTCCGGTGGATAAACCATTTTACAAATGTCGCTCTCCCCCAGTTCTGCATGTATAATTCTGGGCCACTGTGGTCTCCTCTTTCTGGGCACAGGGATGTTGGCAGTCACTGTCCCAGGATAGTTCCCCAAATCATTCTTCTCAAGAACTGTCATTCTTGCCCAAGCTTGACTTCCTTACCCGTGAAGATACTTTCCTTATTTCCACTCACAGTCCTTCTTCTTGTAATAGATTTCTGCCTTAACAAAAAGCTAATACAACATGCTGAGTTGAGTCAAGGCCCTTATTACTCAAATTATGGGGTGAATCAGTGTATCTGTGGTAGTCACAGGCACATTAGAAATGCATACTCTCAGGTCCCATCCCAGACCTACTGAACTAAAACCTGTATTTAAACAAGATTCCCGAGTGATTTGTATGCACATTAAAGTTTGAGAAGCACTGGTTTAGGGTATCAGTTGGCTGAATTAGAAGAGTCAGTTTTCAATATCCTAAATCTGTTTTCTGGGTTTATGTACTCATTCAATAGTTACTCTATATTAGGCATGTCCCTAGGTTCTGTGGATGAAAGGTAAAGAGGATACAGTTCTTTTTCTTTCTATTTGTCATGGCATTTGTTCACCACGTTGCCATGCCATTTAGCTCTGACAGGTCTTCCCCTTTCTCACCATTCTTCTTAATTTTGAATGCCTGACTTGGCTCTATTCTCTGCTACATGTGTTTTTCTAAACTTTTCCTGATAATTTGGGTGTTTTCTTTTGTGCTGCCATGAATCCATCTGGATTTTCTGATTATAATTTGAGACATCTTTCTGACCATCAATTTCTGGCTTATTTACCAAGTTTCCTGAGACTCTTTACCCTGTGGCCATGTCCCCTTGTTACATCTGCATTTGGAACATAGCTTTTTCATTTTAACTATGGAACACATACTATCCTAGCTGCTGCTGAGATCTGTGTACAGGTTCTAGGAATTTTGGCTGTCCCTAGAGACTTCCAGCAACATACCATAGGGAGAAGTAACCTGCCCTTGACAGGAAAACAAAAGGCCTTATTTTCCAACTACACAAGGTAGATCCTTCCTCTAGAAGCTTCTTTTTGCCCCTTCCCCAATTTAAGTGTTTCTTTTCAATATCAGAGTAATGAGCCACAGTTGGAATAGCAAATGGGTCTAGTTTTTAGACAGCCTGTTAACTTTCCGTATTCTTTTCATTCCCTATTATTGCTGACAGAACTTACTATACATTCAATTCAACCCCAAATACAAGTAGATTCAATTAAGTTGAGAGAGCTGGACTGGTACCTACAGATCTTAATTTGGAGTAATTTTTTTAGGTGAGCATCATTTGTGCTTTTTACGCTCTTCAACAAAATGACATTTCACTGTAGATTGGCCCTATTTAAACATGCTCTTTCCCCCTCCATTCATATAACACTTTACTGGGTTTCTATTATCTCATTTGATGATACAAAAACTCTGTGTAGTCTCATGGGGGTGTATCCTATCCTATTTTCAGATAAGGATCTCATAGTTAGCAGGTTAAGTGAATTCACTATACCTTTGGCAGAATTGACACAAACACAAGTCGACCCAAGGCTGGTGCTCTCTGTCTACAGTGCCTGATGCGCCCCTAGTGGGGACAGAGGATGGCCATTTTGATGCCCAACAACCCAGAGGCCAAAAGTGAACTCTGCACAAATCCCAGCCTTATGTCTTTGGCCCAATAGGATTACGACCTTCCAGAAATCCTCAAACGGGTTTCTCAGTTTTTGCATCTTCTGGATAAAATCTGAATGGATCAGACAGAAAGGAATATAAAAAATATTTCCTCTGCAATTTCAGTTTCAGCCTCAGGAATAACTAACTACGCTTCTTCCTTTATTTTTCTTCTTCTCTCATGATCTAACTATCCCAATTCTCACCCTGTCCTCAACTGAAGTAAGGTCCCAGAAATGTTATTAATTAAAATCTTTCTAGCAATGAGCCACATGTGTTCAAGCAGAAATGATGGTCATTTGCAGAGTTTCATAGTCACCCTCTTACCCCAAGTATCTTAAGCAGTCTCCAGTTAAACCCAGAAACCAACCTGTCTAGCTGCATCCCCATGGGGCATGGTCATGTTTCTTCCTTTCCTGCTCAGTCTCTTCCTTAGCCTCTTAAGGTTTCCTTATGACTACAGCTGCCATTGGCATCCAGAATGATGTCTCCATCAAGGAAAGTGGCCCTCAAAGTTCTCAAAGCTCCAATATATGGGAGGCCGAGCACCCAGAGGGCTGGGTTTTACAGAAGTGAAGAGAGAGACCCTCTGCTTGCAACCTGCATCATTACCTGGACCCTAAACCTGCACTTCTTGTACATGGAAGCTCATAAAGATGCTCATGAAACAGTGTCTTTAGCTTTCAGTCTCCCCCTGTGCAAACAGGGCTACATCCTAGCCATAAAAAGAAATGAAATTGAGTTATTTGTAGTGAGGTGGATGGACCTAGAATCTGTCATACAGAGTGAAGTAAGTCAGAAAGAGAAAAGCAAATACCGTATGCTAACACATATATATGGAATCTAAAAAAAAAAAAAAAAGGGTTCTGAAGAACCTAGGGGCAAGACAGGAATAAAGACACAGATGTAGAGAATGGACTTGAGGACACAGGGAGGGGGAAGGGTAAGCTGGGACGAAGTGAGAGAGTGGCATGGCCTTATATATACTACCAAATGTAAAATAGATAGCTAGTGGGAAGCAGCCGCATAGCATAGGGAGATCAGCTCAGTGCTTTGTGACCACCTAGAGGGGTGAGATAGGGAGGGTGGGAAGGAGATGCAAGAGGGAGGAGATACGGGGATATATGTATATGTATATCTGATTCACTTTGTTATAAAGCAGAAACTAACACACCATTGTAAAGCAATTATACTCCAATAAAGATGTTAAAAAAACAAAAAAAGAAGAAGCCAGACCAGGGTGATGCTGTCCCATCTATCTTAATTTTTACTGGTTGAAGGAAGCATCATTATTTTTGATTTCAATATGAAACTAAAAAAATCCACTAAGAGTTTAATAGGAAATTATTTCCACATGTTGGAACTCAAGGGCCACCCTCTGAGAGTAAGAACAGGTGAGGGGAAAAAAAAAAATCTACCATTCAGGAAGAGATGGCAGGAAAATTTACATATCTCAATATTGACACTGGTTAAAGGGAGGAAAAGAAAAATCTCTTCTGAGAATTTGAGCCAAAGCTGGTATTCATTCAGGGCCATGATCTGAAAACATACTACTGGAGCAGTGCAAAAAAGCCTCAAACAGAGAATTTAATTTAAAGGAGCCTCAAGTTGATCATTCCTCAAGTGTGTGGAAGGAACAAATGAAAATACTTTATAAAAGAATTCAACTGGTACTTGTGTTGTCCAATATGGTGGCCACTAGTCACATGTGGCTATTTAAATTTAAAACAATGAAAATTAAATAAAATTAAAAATTCAGTTATTCTATTGCATGAGCTGCATTTCAAGTGTTCAAAAGCCATAGTTGGCTAGTGGAGACCATATTGGACAGAACAGACCAACAGCATTTCAACATTTCCAACATAACAAAGTGTTCTTTTGAATGGCACTGACCAACAGCAACAGTAACAAGCCATTGATTGTATGATGTGGTCTGATTTCTGAGACAAGAATTTGAGAAAAATGTGTGTCTTAAGACTCAGTGAAATACAGTAGATGCAGAAGTAGAGAGATGAATGAAAGCTTTGCTTTGAGGAATTGGCAGATGTGAAAATCAGGTTGCCTCAGAATCACTTGGAACTGAGTCACGACATGAAGTTCCAAATCATGGAGAATTCCTCTTCAGCCTTCTGAGTTTCTAGAGCAGTCAGGAGCCACTTGGGCTGAGAGCTCATAGTGTGTGACTGACGGGAATTAGCACAAAATCTCATTATTTGGATGACCTTCCAGGGCCCTTAGTTCTGTGAAAATTAGAATTGAATGCCAAATGACATATTTTCAGGTAGCTTTTCCCCCACAATATAGCTACCTTTGACCTTTTGAAATTCAATTAATTTTATAGTTACTGTGCAATCATTATAGTAATATAATCATTTTATGAGTCCCAAGAGAAGACATCAGTGGGAGACTCCAGAGTAAAAGGTTTTAAGGAGTGAATGTCCACCTCTATAGATTTTTCCCAATCTCCAACCTTTGACATCTCTTTGAGGATTTTTGATTTTGATTGAGAGGTTGAAATAGAGGAGTTTTATGTGAAGAAAATATGTGGAGCTACAGTAGATCTAGTACATGGGACCACTGTTTCAGGCTTGCACAATTCCAAAACTGTAGAAAGACTTCATACATAATACAGCTTAACAAGAGAATACTTAAATTAATGAGAAATTACTTTGTGATTCTGTATCTTTTAAAATTGCTACCTGGTTCTCTCCCAGTACACTTTATCACCTCATACAGAAAAACTCAAGTTATTAACACATTTCTTTTTCTTCAGTTCATAAGGGATAATTGAAATATGGTTCCCATCTTAAAGTGTGTTTAAATGAAAGAACTGCCTCATCTGATACTAAATAGTACCTGGAGTGTGATAAGGCACTGAAGCAGCAGGTTTGTATGTGAGTGTAGGGTGTGCAGAAGGAGAAAAGTTCGAAATGATAGAATAGTTGTGGAAGGAGATCTTACATTTATTGAGTGCCTACTACATGCCAGTTCTGAGCTGGTGCTCTACATACCTTGTTTACATTATCTCATGCAACTCTATGATATAGATTATTTTCTTCATCTTATGAGTGAGGGAACTAAAACCCAGAGAGGCTAAGTAGCTTGCCCAAGGTCACTCAATGACCTTTTGCCAACACCACTCTGCTAAAACTGCTCTTGTCAAAGTGGGGGTCTTTTCAATGACCCCACGATGAAAAATCCAATGGTCAATTTTCAGTCCTCATCTTTCTTGACCTATCATCAGTATTTGACATAGCTATCACTTCTGCTCCTTAATAGACTTTCTAGACATGGCTTCTAGTGTATGATACTCTGTTGGTTCCCTTCCAGTGTCACTGGACATACACCCTCCAATTCCTTACACCTTCCAATTCCTTTGATTGTTTATCATCTCCTTGAACTCCTAGGAAGGAGTGCCCAGAGCTGAGTCTTTGAGTAGCTTCTCTTCTCCAGCTACTCTCATGCACTCATGCCCCAGGGTCAGGTTTTATCAACCTTGGCACTGTTGACATCTGGGCCAGATAATTCCTTGTTATGATGGGACGATCCTCTGCATTACAGGATGTTTAGCAGCATCCCTGACCTCTAATAATTACATGCTAGTAGCAACCACCTCAGTCACTCCCAGTTGAGAACGATTACCCTAGGTATTCTCATCTACTTTTATGGTTTTAAAAACCACCAGCAAGCCAAAAATACCCAAGTTTATATCCCAAGTTTGTATCTTCAGTTCAGACTTTTCCTCTGCCTCCTTGACCTCTCCATTTGGGTGTCTAACACAAACTCTCCATTTGAGTCTTTGTCCCCAAGTCTGCTCCACCTATAGTCCCACCCATCTCAGCTGCTTAGGCAAGACTTCTCTCTCTCCTACATTCAATCCTTTAGGAAATCCTGTTGGTTTTACTTTGAAAATACATCCATAATCCAATTGTATCTCATCACTTCCACTACTACCTTCCTGATCCCAGGCAACATCTCTTGCCTAAATGGTCACAATAGCTTCCTAATTGGTCTTTTGCTCCCACTCTTGTCCCTTTCTAATTCCATTCACCTCCCCACCCTCATTCCCACCATGCCATAGGAGTCCGTTCCATGTAGAGGAAACATATTCTTCTCAAGCATACATGAATTCTTTATGAAATTGAACTCTGGCTCAAAAAAGTCAAAGAATCAGTATAAGACAGACCGTGTTCTGTGATTACTACTAAGTTAAAAATCGATTTTAAAACACAACTACGTCTCCATATATCTAATTAAAAAAAAAACAATGGAATATTACTCAGCCATAAAAAGGGATGAAATTGGGTCACTTGTAGAGACATGGAGGGAACTAGAGACTGTCAAAAAGAGTGAAGTAAGTCAGAAAGAGAAAAACAAATATTGTATATTAACGTATATATGTGGAATCTGAAAAAATTGGTATAGATGATCTCATTTACAAAGCAGAAACAGAGACACAGACATAGAGAACAAACGTATGGATACTAAGGGAGAAAGGGGTGGGTGGGATGAATTGGGAGATTGGGATTGACATATATACACTATTGATACTATGTATAAAATAGATAACTAACGAGAACCCACTCTATAGCACAGGGAACTCTACTCAGTGCTCTGTGGTGCCCTAAATGAGAAGGAAATCAAAAAAAGAGGGGATATATGTATATGTATAGCTGATTCACTTTGCTGTACAGTATAAACAAACACAATATTGTAAAGCAGCTATACTCCAATAAAAAAATAACGTATGAAAAAAGAAATAATAATGGAAACTGAAAATAACTTGAAACTAGATAACAGTGAAGATACTAAATATCAGGATTTGTATAATGTGGTTAAAGTGAACCTTCAATTAAAATTTAAAGCCTTATATATTTATATTAGTGATGAAGAAAGGTTAAATATTGGTAAGAAAAATGTTCAACTTAAATAAATTTTTAAAAGAACAGAATAAACCAAAAGAAAGTAGAAAGAAGGACAAAAATTTGCAGATGATTTTAGCTCAAACTCTACCCCACCACATGTCATATTTCTTTGGTAACATTGTTTTTAAAAGATGCATAAAATTCTGTTATGCAGATTGTTCTATTGTAAATATTACCTTTCATCTTATGCTGAGCATTTCATTTTAAAATATAAAACCCATAATGATTTCCGTAGAATAATATTTTAAAAATAGAACTGTGAGGCTAAAAAATGTGTACATGCTTAACATCCTAGATATATTTGGAGATTGTTATGGTTAGCCATATTCACCTCAATTAATGTTGGAGATTATACCACAATCTTGGTACATTGAATAACAACCTACTTCCCCTGTTATTAATCTTGCATGTTGTGTGATGTAACAATGCATCCCCAGAGGGCAGACAGCAGAAGCAAGAAGAACTACAAACTTGCAGTCTGTGGAACAAAAACCACATTCATAGAAATATAGACAAGATGAAAAGGCAGATGGCTATGACCAGATGAAGGAACAAGATAAAACCCCAGAAAAACAACTAAATGAAGTGGAGATAGGCAACCTTCAGGAAAAAGAATTCAGAGTAATGGTAGGGAAGATGATCCAAGACCTTGGATAAAGAATGGAGGCAGGGCTTCCCTGGTGGCGCAGTGGTTGAGAGTCCACCTGCCGATGTGGGGGACACAGGTTCATGCCCCGGTCCAGGAAGATCCCACATGCCATGGAGTGGCTGGGCCCGTGAGCCATGGCTACTGAGCCTGAGTGTACGGAGCCTGTGCTCCGCAATGGGAGAAGCCACAACAGTGAGAGGCCCACGTACCGCAAAAAAAAAAAAAAAAAAAAAGAATGGAGGCAAAGATCATTTTGTTAAACAAAAATATAACAAAGATCTAGAAGAATTAAAGAACAAACAAACAGAGATGAACAACAAAATAACTGAAATGAAAAATACACTAGAAGGAATCAATAGCAGAATAACTGAGGCAGAAAAATGGATAAGTGACCTGGAAGACAGAAAGGTGGGATTCACTGCTGCAGAACAGAATAAAGAGAAAAGAATGAAAAGAAATCAAGACAGCCTAAGAGACCTCTGGGACAATATTAAAGGCAACAACATTTGCATTATACGGGTCTCAGAAGGAATAGAGAGAGAGAAAGGACTCAAGAAAATATTTGAAGAGATTATAGTTGAAAACTTCCCTAACATGGGAAAGGAAATAGCCACCCAAGTATAGGAAGTGCAGAGAGTCCCATACAGGATAAACCCAAGGAGAAACATGCTGAGACACACAGTAATCAAATTGGCAAAAATTAAAGACAAAGAAAAATTATTGGAAGCAGCAAGGTAAAAACAACAAATAAATACAAGGGAACTCCAATAAGGTTAACAGCTGATTTCTTAGCAGAAACTCTACAAGCCAGAAGGGAGTCGCATGATATACTTAAAGTGATGGAAGGGAAGAACCAAGATTACTCTACCTGGCAAGGATCTCATTCAGATTCGATGGAGAAATCAAAAGCTTTACAGACAAGCAAAACCTAAGAGAATTCAGCACCACCAAACCAGCTCTACAACAAATGCTAAAGGAACTTTCCTAAGTGGGAAACACAAAAGAAGAAAAAGACCTACAAAACAAACCCCAAACAATTAAGAAAATGGTAATAGAAACATTCATATCGATAATTACCTTAAATGTGAATGGATTAAATGCTCTAACCAAAAGACACAGGCTTGTTCAATGTATACAAAAACAAGACCCACATATACACTCCCTACAAGAGACCCAAGTCAGACCTAGGGACACATACAGACTGAAAGTGAGGGGATGGAAAAAGATATTCCATGCAAATGGAAAGCAAAAGAAAGCTGGAGTAGCAATACTGATATCAGATAAAATGGACGTTAAAATAAAGAATGTTACAAGAGACAAGGAAGGACACTACATAATGATCAAGGGATCAATCCAAGAAGATATAACAATTATAAATATATATGCACCCAACATAGGAGCACTTCAATACATAAGGCAACTGCTAACAGCTATAAAAGGGGAAATTGACAGTAACACAATAATAGTGGGGGACTTTAACACCTCACTTACACCAATGGACAGATCATTGAAACAGATACTTAATAAGGAAACACAAGCTTTAAATGACACAATAGACCAGATAGATTTAATTGATATTTATAGGACATTCCATCCAGAAATAGAAGATTACACTTTCTTCTCAAGGGCGCACAGAACATTCTCCAGGATACATCACATCATGGGTCACAAATCAAGCCTCAGGAAATTTAAGAAAACTGAAATCATATCAAGCATCTTTTATGACCACAACGCTATGAGATTAGAAATGAATTACAGGGAAAGAAAAGTAAAAAACACAAACACATGGAGGCTAAACAATACATTACTAACTAAGCAAGAAATCACTGAAGAAATCAAAGAAGAAATAAAAAAATACCTAGAGACAAATGACAATGAAAACATGATAATCCAAAAACTATGGGATGCAGCAAAAGGAGTTCTAAGAGGGAAGTTTATAACTATACAAGCCTATGTCAAGAAACAAGAAAAATCTCAAATAAACAATTTAAACTTACACCTAAAGGAACTAGAGAAAGAAGAACAAACAAAACCCAAAGTTAGCAGAAGGAAAAAATCATAAAGATCAGAGCAGAAATAAATGAAATAGAAACAAAGAAAACAATAGCAAAAGTCAATAAAACGAAAAGCTGGTTCTTTGAGAAGATAAACAAAATTGATAAACAATCAGGCAGACTCATCAACAAAAAAGAGGGAGAAGACTCAAACCAATAAAATTAGAAATGAAAAAGAAGAAGTTACAAAGCACACCTCAGAAATACAAAGCTTCCTAAGAGACTACTACAAGCAACTGTATGCCAAAAAAATGGACAAACTGGAAGAAATGGACAAATTGTTAGAAAGGTATAACCTTGCAAGACTGAACCAGGAAGAAATAGAAAATATGAACAGACTAATCACAAGTAATGAAATTGAAACTGTGATTAAAAATCTTCCAACAAACAAAAGTCCAGGACCAGATGGCTTCACAGGTGAATTCTATCAAACATTTAGAGAAGAGCTAACACCCATCCTTCTCAAAATCGTCCAGAAAATTGCAGAGGAAGGAATACTCCCAAACTCATTCTATGAGGTTACCATCACCCTGATGCCAAAACCAGACAAAGATACTACAAAAAAAGAAAATTACAAACCAATATCACTGATGAATATAGATGAAAAATCCTCAACAAAATACTAGCAAACAGAATCCAACAACACATTAAAAGGATCATACATCATGATCAAGTGGGATTTATCCCAGGGATGCAACGATTCTTCAATATATGCAAATCAATCAATGTGATACACCATTTTAACAAATTGAAGAATAAAAACCATACGATCATCTCAGTAGATGCAGAAAAAGCTTTTCACAAAATTCAACACCGATTTATGATAAAAACTCTCCAGAAAGTGGGCATAGAGGGAAACTACCTCAGCACAATAAAGGTCATATATGACAAAACCACAGCAAACATTCTCGATGGTGAAAAACTGAAAGCATTTCCTCTAAGATCAGGAACAAGACAAGGATATCCACTCTCACCACTATTATTCAATGTAGTTTTGGAAGTCCTAGCCATGGCAATCAGAGAAGAAAAAGAAATAAAAGGAATACAAATTGGAAAAGAAGTAAAACTGTCACTGTTTGCAGATGACATGATACTCTACATAGAGAAACCTAAAGATGCTTCCAGAAAACTACTAGAGCTAATGAGTGAATTTGGTAAAGTTACAGGATACAAAATTCATGCACAGAAATCTCTTGCATTCTTGTACACTAATCATGAAAAATCTGAAAGAGAAATTAAGGAAACACTCCCATATATGATTGCAACAAAAAGAATAAAATACCTAGGAATAAGCCTACCTAAGGATACAAAAGACCTGTATGCAGAAAACTATAAGACACTGATGAAAGAAATTAAAGATGAGACCAACAGATGGAGAGATGTACCATGTTCTAGGATTGGAAGAATCAATATTGTGAAAATGACTATACTACCCAAAGCAATCTACAATTCAATGCAATCCCTATCAAATTGCCAATGGCATTTTTTACGGAACTAGAACAAAAAATATTAAAATTTGTATGGAAACACAAAACACCCTGAATAGTCAAAGCTGTCCTGAGGGAAAAAAACGGAGTTGGAGGAATCAGACTCCCTGACTTCAGACTATACTACAAAGCCACAGTAATCAAGACTATATGGTACTGGCACAAAAACAGAAATATAGATCAATGGAGCAAGACAGAAAGCCCAGAGATAAACCCATGCACCTATGATCAACTAATCTATGACAAAGGAGGCAAGGATATTCAATGGAGAAAAGACAGTCTCTTCAACAAGAAGTGCTGGGAAAACTGGGCAGCTACATGTAAAAGAATGAAATTAGAACACTCCCTAATACCATATACAAAAATAAACTCAAAATGGATTAAAGACCAAAATATAAGACCAGACACTATAAAGCTCTTCGAGGAAAACATAGGAAGAACACACTTTGACATAAATTACAGCAACATCTTTTTTGATCCACCTCCTAGAGTAATGGAAATAAAAATAAACAAATGGCACCTAATGAAACTTAAAAGCTTTTGCACAGCAAAGGAAACCATAAACAAGAGGAAAAGACAACCTTCAAAATGGGAGAAAATATTTGCAAACAAATCAACGGACAAAGGATTAAACTCCAAAATATATAAACAGCTCATGCAGCTCAATATTAAAAGAACAAACAACCCAATCCAAAAATGGGAAGAAGAACTAAATAGACACTTCTCCAAAGAAGACAAACAGATGGCCAAGAAGCACATGAAAAGCTGCTCAACATCACTAATTATTAGAGAAATTCAAATCAAAACTACAATGAGGTATCACCTCACACCAGTTAGAATTGACATCATCAAAATCTACGAACAACAAGTGCTGGAGGGGGTGTGGAGAAAAGGGAACCCTCTTGTACTTTTGGTGGGAATGTAAATTGATACAGCCACTATGGAGAACAGTATGGAGGTTCCTTCAAAAACTAAAAATAGAATTACCATATGACACAGCAGTCCCTCTACTGGACATATACCCAGAGAAAACCATAATTCAAAAAGACACATGCACCTCAATGTTCAATGCAGCACTATTTACAATAGCCAGGTCATGGAAGCAACCTAAATGCTTATCGACAGATGATTGGATAAAGAAGTTGTGTTACATATATACAATGGAATATTACTCAGCCATTAAAAGGAACAAGGGGCTTCCCTGGTGGCGCAGTGGTTGAGAGTCCGCCTGCAGATGCGGGGGACATAGGTTCGTGCCCTGGTCCGGGAAGATCCTGCATGCTGCGGATTGGCTGGGCCCGTGAGCCATGGCCACTGAGCCTGCGCATCCAGAGCCTGTGCTCTGCAATGGTAGAGGCTACAACAATGAAGAGGCCCACGTACCGCAAAAAAAAAAAAGAACGAAATTGGGTCATTTGTAGAGACGTGGATGGCTCTAGAGACTGTCATACAGAGTGAAGTAAGTCGGAAAGAGAAAAAGAAGTATCGTATATTAATGCATATATGTCGAACCTAGAAAAATGGTACAGATGAACCTGTTTGCAGGGCAGAAATTGAGACACAGATGTAGAGAACAAACGTATGGAAACCAAGGGGGAAAACTGGTGGGGGTTGGGAGTGGTAACAAAAAAGGGAAAAAAACAACAAAAAAACAACAATGCATCCTCCCTACCAACAGGTATGTTTATCCCTCACATACTGGAAACACATCCAATAGTCTCCTGAACTTTCCATACTCTGAACATCCACTAACTCAATAAATTTAGAAGACACGAATGCCAAGGTTAGAAAATGTTTTGCCAAAGCCTTATCCGTAGGAAATGTAGATTAGAAAGAGTGATTCACTTTGGATCATTTCCCCAGGTAGAGCTGTCAGAACCAATGAAGAAAGTAAATAATCAAACTCACCTATTATCACAATCCAATTTGTCTGAACTTCAGCCAGCACAGCAATTCTAGGGACATTTAAACCTGGGTCTCCAATGAAGGGGCCAGGTCAATAATTATAGTCAATTATTTCATAGTCAGTCTTTTTCTGCTCGTCTCCATTCTTGAGGTGAATGTTTCAGATTGAGTAAATATGATTACTTCTACCTGAAACCTACTCTGACCTCCAGGATTGTTGTTCTTGAGCCTGACAATATCTTATAACTGGAAGGGAGATGAGAGGATAGGAAGATTATGTGGAAGCAATGTCCTTTCTGAACAGATGTGAGAAACTTAAGTTTAAAGAATCTCTAGCTATGTTTTAAGAGAGATTATTCCTTGGTTTTTTATCATTATTTTGTAAACTGAAATCATCCTAAGTGTAAAATGAAGGGAGCGGGCATTGTTCCTCTTGGCCAAGAAAATTATTGGACACTTAAAAACATCTGGCACCATCAACTTGACAATACATCAAATATTACTCAGATTCAGTCACATATGAACTTCTAAACTTCAAATTCTTTTATTGAGAGTTTATTCTTTTGCAAAACCTGATAATCACAACTTTTTAATGGGTGACATCACTCAGGATCAAAAGTGAATTCACATTTTTGGAACAATTTTTGTATGGTTTCTGTTGAAGAACTGTTATTGCACATTCTATGATTTCTTTCAAAGTTGGATCCAGCAACCTTTTGCCATTTAAAATAGACATCAAAGAAGTGAAGTTATAAAAAGTCTCAGAAACCTGCTGGTCCTAGAATTATTCAATCCCATCATGAATGGAAGGCTCCTAACTTTGTCTAACTATATTAATAAATGATTAGACATAATCACTTTTGGATTGACCCTAAAAGCTGTCCACTTATTTAAGAAAACACTGTCTTAGATTATCAATTTTTCAATTTTCTAAATAATCTAATTATACATGTCTACTCACTACCCTACTGGACAACACTGATACTGAACAGAGAATAGAACAGCCCAGAAAGTCCTACTGGACAGTGCTAGCTGAGACACATTTATCTGATATCCTGCATAAAGAGTAAATAGGAAAACCATAATTCGAAAAGATACATGTATTGCAATGTTCATTGCAGCACTATTTACAACAGCCAAGACATGGAAGCAACCTAAATGTCCATTGACAGATGAATGGATAAAGAAGATATAATATAATGGAATATTACTCAGCCATAAAAAGAATGAAACAATGCCATTTGCAGCAACCTGGATGGACCTAGAGATTATCATAATAAGTGAAGTAAGCCAGACAGAGAAAGATAAATATCATACGATATTGCTTATATGTGGAATCTAAAAAAAATGATACAATGAACTTATTTCCAAAACAGAAAAAGAGGCACAGACATGAAAACAAACTTATCGTTACCAAGGGGAAAAGGGGGTGGTGGGAGGGAAAAATTAGGAGATTGGGATTAACATATACACACTACTATATATAAAATAGACAACCAACAAGGACCTACAGTGTAGCACAGGGAACTATACTCGATATTTTGTAATAACCCATAAGGGAAAGGAATCTGAAGAATATATACATGTGTGTATGTAAAACTGAATCGCTGTGCTGTATATCTGCAACTAACAAGATATTTTAAATTAACTATACTTCAATTTTTAAAAAAAAGAGTAAATAGTGCTTAGGCTGAGTAGTAAACTCAAATGTCTTCAGAGACCAGGAAGGTAAAATATGTGGGTAGAGCAACATAGTGTAACACTAGAGAGAGATTTAATATCTCTGTTGAACTGGACAGTGCAGAGTACATGTTCTCTTCAGAGAAATAACTGCTTTCATCCAGCAGTGTCTACCCTGTATCCTGATTTTTTTCAACCATGTCTGTGATCCCACAGGGCCCTGAAAACACTTCCGCTAATTTCAGTAATGTATTAGTTTATCTTGTCTTTCAGGTAAAATAACAGACTTGAAATTCAAACATACCTCTGAAATCCAAACACAATTTCATGCATCAGTGGCCATTTAATGGCCTTATGTGATCAAGGTATACAATTTTGACACAACCCGTACCATAGGTTCTCAAACTTTAGCATGCATCAGAATCACCTGCAGGGCCTGAATTTCTGCTTCTGTAGGTCTTGGGTGGAGCCTGAGATTCTGAATATCTAACAAGTTCCCCCAGTGATGCTGGTGCTACTGGTTAGAGGATCACACTTTGAGAAATACTAGTTTAAGTATTTGCTAATCATTCTTTTCAGCTTAGGCCTTTTTCCACATCCAGTTTGTAGCTCTGAGTCACATTTTTGTTTATGGGAGAAGAGCTCATCCATATAGAAAGTAAAACGATCCTAGAATGAAGAGTTAGGAGACCTTGCTTCTTGTCTCAGCCTATGGATTGAATCTGCAACTTCAAGCAAGTCATACAACCCTCTGGGCCTTAGGAGAATGGGAAAGGTCTAAGGATGATATGGACTCCAGATAAAATTAGCAGGAATATAAGAGGGGCATAATCCAGGAAAGTCAAGAAAAGTTGGGCACAATTTAAAGTTTAAATGGCTTTCTAGTAGTGGACAGAAGCAAAAAAATAGCAAAAAATTTATTCTAGCTTTAGATAATCCAACAGCAGCTCAATAAAAAAACAGGTTTCAGATAAGGAGGGAAGAGATGGAAAGCGATATTGCACTAACAATTCGCCTCTGATGAACCAGGCCTGGGAATCTATTGCCAAGAGAGATGCTCGAGATACCAAACCATCATCACTGCCCGGAAGAGGAAACAGGTACAAGCTGGAAGGCTGAAATCACCTTGGGGAAAAGTTCTCCTAACCGAAAGGACACAGATGTCTTAAATCACACTGCTGTGTTACTATCCATCCACTATCCATCTGTGATGTCCAAACTAATACTGCACATACCTTGAGATGAAACGAGGCCTTCACCACTAAGAGCTGGAGTTATCTATGCAGACACTCTTTTGGTTACCAATTACAGATAGTATCTCCACATCTTTCCAGTTTAGCCATTTTTTCCTGGAAATCCTGACACTGTATATCATGGTGGCTGGTGCCTCAGGGAACATATGTACATTTGATTTCATTTGGTCCCTGGCCAATAAAACATCTTAATGAATGATCTATTATAACCTCTAATACAGGTAACATAGCCCATGCTTTCTGAGCACTTATTATATGCTGAACGAGTTGTTTGCACTTCTTTCTTTAATCCTGACAACAGCTCTATAAAGTAGGTACTATTTATGCCCATGATGGAGGTCGAGAGAAGTATCTCACTTAATCATAAATTAAAACAAGTCCAAAGTTTCAAGTATAGAGTCTGGATAAAGTGAACTATGAGCTGGGTTTTCATTCTTTGAAGTCTCAGCATTCAAAGCCTTTGTGGCATCTGTCTGGTTACCCTGACTGCTAAGAAGGCAGTTCTAAAATAACAGGTCCTGTAGAGCAATCCAAGTGCTTTTCAGACATTCTCATTGACTCAAAAAATGTCACTGGGAAGTGGGTGGGGGCAGACATTACCATCTTTATTTTGTAGGTGATGCAATTTAAGAACAAGAAGGTTATTTATCTGAAGTCAGTAAGGAGAGTTTCAGAATCATGAGTGGAACTCAGACCTTGACCTTGGAGAGGACTCAGGAAGCTGAAGAACCAGCCCATAAAAGACCTCTCTTTTCAACAGCTGCAGAATATCCAATTTCTAACGTAGGAGGTTACTTTGTGCAGAAAGCAACCAGAATCTCACTCTTTGTGACTAAGAACACAAACTCTGCTGCAAGAATGTGACAATGTATACACAGATAGAAGGAAAATAACAGAAAATCGTTCATTGTATATCAGGCTAAGATACTGAAGAGTTCAGGTTATATTTCTCTTAAAACATATGATGCCCCAAGAATTGAGTCAGGTCAAAGTGTTTTTCCCCCATCCACAGCAACATATTTCTTATTATAAAATGGAATGAAATTATCTAAATGCTTTAGATAATTTTACTGATAACTTTCACTGAAACCACCTATTCTGTGAAACAAGGAAAATTCTTCCCCTACATATTATGATAGCAGAACTCACGAGGCAGAATTCTGTATTCAGGAAATCTCATAAAACCTCTCCCAGGTCTCCAAGGCCCAACAAATGTCACAGGGTAAATTCGGAGAGTGAGTCCTGCTGAGGACAGCTACAGTGTGTAGTATTAGGAAACCATCTCAACTCTGGGCTATTAGCATTCTTTGACATTTTCTTTGGCAATCTGGAGCAGCAGTAAATAGTCAAGTTGAAGAAGAAGAGAAACGCAAGCACGTCAGGATGAGGAAAAGGGCTGGGCAGCCAGTGATGACAGGTATCATCTCTGGGCTCCCCTGCTGCTAGGTAACATCTTTGCTACCTTGGAGATCATTGATGATACAGAACTTTGGTCCACAAATTACACCGTTCTGTCATCGGAACCACTAACCTCCAGTCTTTGGGAGCAGAGCCTCAAGGAAAATATGGGGGAAGAGGGGTTTTCTACTCTACCCCCAGCTGTCTTAAGACTGCTGTGCAGATCCAGATGAAACTCTGAATGGTAAAATAGCTCCCACCCACTGTCAAGATCCTACTTTGGCCAGAAAGAAAGTTCTGCCTTGCAAATGACAGCTGGAGTGAGGATGCAGCCTGAGAATGCTGGTAAGCAAACAGCAAATTAGAGTTTCCTGATTCTCATCTCTTAAACGATTCTCTTCGGAGCACATTAGATATATCCCCAAACCTGGAGATGCTGGTGAGAAATACCAGCAAATCTGACTGCCAGGAGCCACAGCAGAGACTGCCTGTGCTAATTCCTATAGACAGGACCAGGTTATGAGGAGGGCCCTGAGCCCCTAGAACCATGCACCTGCTGGTGGAGAAGAGAGGTGGGGAAGGGATGCAGATGATGGAAGAGAGAGAATACTAGTTAGCAGACTCACCCTTTTCCTGCCTTCCATCATCTCCAATCCTGCCGTACCCTTTCTTTTCCCTTGTCCCATCTAATGGTCCAGGAAGTAGATTTTTGAATCTAAGAAGAGGGGTTTAGGACTTACCTGGTGGCACAGTGGTTAAGAATCTGCCTGCCAATGCAGGGGACACGGGTTCAATTCCTGGTCCACGAAGATCCCACATGTTGCGGAGCAACTAAGCCCATGCACCACAACTACTGAGCCTGCACTGTACAGGCCATGTGCCACAACTACTGAGCCCGTGTGCCACAACCAGTGAAGCCCGTGTGCCCTAGAGCCTGTGCACCACAACTACTAAGCCCATGGGCCACAACTATTGAAGCCTGCATGGTCTAGGTCCCGTGTTATATAACTACTGAGCCTGTGGGCTGCAACTACTGAACCCTGTGCACCTAGAGCCCATGCTCTGCAAAAAGAGAAGCCACCACAGTGAGAAGCCTGTGCACTGCAACGAAGAGTAGCCCCCGCTCACGACAACTAGAGAAAGCCTGCATGCAACAACAAAGACCCAATGCAGCCAAAAAGAAAAAAAAGAAAAAAAAAGAAGAGGGATCCATAGAAAGACTAATATGAAGATCCTGGAGGGGGCTGGGTTTGTAGTAGAAAAGCATGGGCTTTGGAATCAGGCTGTGGGTGTGAATCTTGGCCTTGACCTTACTAGCTACTTGATTTTGAGGCTTTGAGTAAAATGTCAATAACAATACTTACCCTGCAGGGCTGACTAGGGGAATTAAGATTACTTAAGCGAGAAATTGGAGAGGAATATTAATTCCCCGTTCCTTTCTCCTCTTCTCCACCTGATACCTAGGCCATCACTATTTCCTGTAAAATGTACTGCCTAAATAGTCTTCAAATGACTCCTTTGCTCTCTTACACTCAACGTCCCTGCACTTCACGACGTCATTATCTCTTGTCTGGACCACAGAAGCACCTTAACTGCTTTTTTTCTTGTTCAAGTTGAGGGAGTCAGATTAACTATCAGAAATGCAAGTCTGACCATAGCTTTCATGTCTATAGATTTTTCTTTCCCTGGTATTTCTGCACTTTAAAAAATATCTGTCTGCTTATACATTGAGATCAGGTTTCCTCATCACACTTTGAATGTCCTGATGGTGGAGACATTCATCTCTGTACCTCCAGAAGCTAGCATGGTTGCTTCACAGAGAGTAGGCCTTATTTTTTTAATTGAAGTATAATTAATTTGCAATGTTGTGTTAGTTTCAGGTTTACAGCAAAGTGATTCAGTTATAGTACATATATATATTCTTTTTCAGATTATTTTCCTTTATAGGTTATTACAAAATATTGAGTATATTTCCCTGTGCTATACAGTTGGTCCTTTTTGGTTATCTATTTTATATATAGTAGCATGTATATGTTAATCCCAAACCCCTAGTTTATCCCTCCCTCCACCCTTTCCCTTTGGTAACCATAAGTTTGTTTTCTGTGTCTCTGGGTCTATTTCTGTTTTGTATATAAGTTCATTTGTATCATTTTTTTTAAGATTACACATATAAGTAATATCACATGATATTTGTCTTTATTTGGTTTATTTCACTTATGATCATCTCTAGGTCCATCCATGTTGCTGAAAATGGCAATATTTCATTCTTTTTATGGCTGAGTAATATTCCAGTGTGTGTGTGTGTGTGTGTGTGTGTGTGTGTGTGTGTGTGGTGTATGTATACACCACATCTTATTTATAGGTCTTGAATGGAGAGTTATATATAATTGAGTGAATGATTACATATTTAATGTAATAAGGAAGCTGGCATTTAAAAGATATTCAGCAAACAATTATCAGTTTCAAGGAATAAATGGTTTAAATATTTGAAATTGAGACGGTTCGGAAAATTCTGGTTTTGCTCTTTGATGACGTTTTTTGGTGTGGATTGTTAAGGCTGTCTTGGTATATAGTAGGTGATCCAAGATTTGTTGACCAAATGAATGAATGGATGAATGAATGAATCCTATAGAATAAGGGCAGGTACTATTATCTCCATTTGACTAAGGAAGAAAATAAGGCTTAGAGAAGTTGCCACTAAGCTCTGGGACATGCCAAAGGAGGTCAATCACCTGGAAGTAGGTGGAAGGGCCAGAAGTAAGTGCTGGTGGTTTGCCTGCCATATCAGTTCTGCAAAAGTCCTTCCTCACCAGAGCACAATGCAACCAGCTGGGAAACCAAGTGTGGAAACCAAGAATTTTTCCTACTTTGCTCTATCTTCTTAGGGTTGATTAGTGATGGATTTGCAAGGCCGGGAACATGGAAATGCAGGAAGAGCAGCTGCTAGAATAGCTGTTGCCAGGTGAAAAACTGATTTGCAAAAAGCAGCAGTTGGGGGCACATTGTTCTACTTTATTAGCACATCACAGTAGAATGAAAGGAAGGTCATATCAAATTGCTTCCAAGAGCTCCAAGCTCCACTGATACCGAATCATTCAACAGTTTGAACTCTCCAGCCCAATACACAATATATTTTTTGGCCCTGATAGATGGTTCTCACATAGACTACTTCTCATGTGTAACTACGGAACCCACTGTTGTCACTTAAGAGATATAGGCCATAAGATGCATCATCGCTAAAGTAAATGCATTCAGGACAGTGTGAATAGCATAAATGGAAACCCAGTAGAAAGGCTAGTTAAGGGCTGACTTCCTTCCTATTATAGGAAGCACCAGCAGGAGACAGGAGCATCAGGTTATCTACCTTTGCTCCCTCCCTGCCATGCTGAGGTTCTGGCAGTACCTGTGTTCCTCTGTCAACACAGCTCCTGGGGGAAAGAGATGGGTTCTACAGCTTTACTCTCTGGTAACATAATTCCTTGTCTTGTCCCTTTCGACCTGGGTGGTAAAAGCTTCCTGCTATTGTTATTCCTGGGCACTTAACCATCTCTCATTTTACAGCTGTAAAACAGTCCTTCATTAAATGCCCTGTCAGGATCCTGACTGGTATAGAGGAGAAAATAATTTCTCAACTTTCAGCTTAAGAGAGCAGGTTGTTAGCTGTCCTAGAAAAATGTGGGGAGAAAACACACTGCCAGAGACTTAGTATTAAAACAGTGTGGACTAGATTCCCTCAAATAGAGGATACTTGTTGTCATTCTCTTAGCCAAATTGTTTGCAAGAGTAGGGCATCCTGATATGTGTTACTTTTTAAGACTTATCAGAATACCTTGTACACAGTCAGTAAGCATTTCACGAGTAGAAAAAGGCATTGGGAATGTTTCCTGTTGTCTTCTGTAAGGTCATCTGGATGCAACAGAGGAAGTGAAGAGAGTAACTGGCTTTATTCTCAGCTCCAAGCTGAGGGTCAAGACCCTTGCCTTTCATTTCTGACTCTGGGGCCTGTGGAAAGTTGCTTAATCTTGCTGATCTCAGTTTTATTACCTCCAAATAGGTACAAAAATACCAACACCATAAGGTAGGGATGACTAAATGATATCTTACAGGTAAAGTGCTGAGCAGAGTGCCTAGTGCTTGGTGCTCAGATTTTTGACTAGAAAATAAGGTCTGCAAAACGAAAGGGGTGCAGAGACCACCCTCTGGTGTATTCATTTTATTTTATTTTATTTATTTATAAATTTATTTATTTATTTTTGGCTGCATTGGGTCTTCTTTGCTGCACGAGAGCATTCTCTAGTTGCGGTGAGTGGGGGCTACTCTTCATTGTGGTGTACAGGCTTATTGTGATGGCTTATCTTGTTGCAGAGCATGGGCTCTAGGCATGCAGGCTTCAATAGTTGTGGCACGTGGGCTCAGTAGTTGTGGCACACAGGCTTAGTTGCTCCACAGCCTGTGGGATCTTCCAGGACCAGGGTTTAAACCCATGTCCCCTGCATTTGGCAGGTGGGTTCTTAACCACTGTGCCACCAGGGAAATCCCTGCTGTATTCATTTATGTTGTTGTGTAACAAGTTACTACAACACAGTGGCTTAGAAGAACACACACTTGTTATCTCACAATTTCCATGGGTCAGGAATCCAGACACACCTTACCTGCATCCTTGCTCAGGCTCTCACAGGCTGAGATCTAAGTGTGGGCTGGGCTGCATTATCATCTGGATGCTGGATTAAGGAAGGATCTGCTTCCAACCTCCCTCAGGTCGTTGGCAGAATTTGTGGCTGTAGAATTCATGGCAGCTTTTTCTTGAAAGTCAGAAACAGAGAGACAGGGTCTCTGCTTCTTGAAGTCTCTGACTTCAGGGAAGGCATAGGTCCTCTCTTAAAGGGCCTATAGTTATGTCAGGTCCACCAGGATAATCTCCCTTTGAGCAATTAAGTGTCAACTGATTAGGGCTCTTAATGACATCTTCACCTTTGCCATGTAATGTAACATAACCACAAGAATATGTGCCATCACTTTTCATGTATCTACTGGTTAAAAGGTCACAGGTCCTGCCCACACTAAAGGGGAGGAAAATACACAAAGACATGAATACTAGGGGGTGGGAATCACCACACTATGGGTGTGTGAACAAATGGAGTGAAAAGGGAATATTAGCACTTGCATTTATATTCATTTTTATCACAGCCCTTAAAATTTTATTGTTGTATAAAATTTAAAGTACACATACTGTATTAGTACAAGATTAAAGGTGTATAATTAATAAAATATGTATATGTTGAAAGTGCTTTTATTGATAGAAATGCATCATAAAAAACTGTGATTTCAAGCAACAGCTCTTTCCCCTACTTTCTCTTCTCACTTTTGCTAATTATCTGTGATATCCTGTACAAATGATTTAATCTATGACTCAGCTTTTTTATCTGCAAAAATGGGAATAATAATTCCTACCCTGTCTACCTCCTAGATGAGGTTCTAAAGAGAAAATGTTGGGAATCATTTGGAAATAGACACAATACATACAAAGTAGGCAGAAAATCAAAGGAGAGTTTATCATCTGTGATTTTACACTAAGAAAAGTGAGAAAGAATTGTTCAAGATGCCATCTCCTTTCTGCCTACACTTGATTTCTCCAACATATATGCAAGATCCTCCCAAGAGATTTAAAATAGTATAGGGCTCTCTGGGATTTTACAAGCTTACAATAACCCTTGAGGTTCTTGTTTCCTGGCTGTTCACTGCAAGGGCACTTCACCTGAAATGTGATGGGTGATATTAAGTTTCAGGAAAGTCCTTGGTATTTCTCCTCTTCCCTCATCCTTCAATCATTGACAATCATGGATAAACAAACATGCTATTTTGTTTTTTTCTCCTACCTTGGAGACAACAATTGAACCCATTTTCCCATTTCCCCCAGGCATCAGAATTCTAGACATAGAGAAGGGCCTCCAGAAACCTTCAGGAGGTATAAGATGGACTTTGGAGTCTACCAGACCTGGGCTCAGGTTCTTTCCTTAAGAGGTCTTGAAATTTTAGGGGTTTATTCAACTCTCTAAGCTTCAGTTTCCTTCTTTGTTAGCCCTGCAATTTTGTTGCGTGGATTAGAGGGGACAGAAGATGGGAAAGTACCTGGCATAGAGTAGGTGAACAGTAGGGGCTTAATGCTCTTTTCCCTCCTGTAAGTCCAGGTTCAAGTCATGATTTGGTTTCTAATGAGCCATATGGTCCAGGTCCATGAGTCCTTTCTCCTCTCTGGGCCTCTATTCCACAATTCTAAGGACCCCTAGGTTCAAACCCCAGCACTGCTGCACAAGATCCCATGGGACCTGGGACAAGTCACAGAAGTTGTACTCCTAATTCCAGTGTCATCATTCTCAGCACACTGATTTGAAAGAACAGTTGATTATTTCTGTGGTCACATGTTTTGTAAAGAAGTTAGATGCTGCAGCTACAGTCTCAAATAATACACTCAGCTCTGTGTATAATAGGTTGTGATCAAGAATGAACAATGCATCTACAAGAGACTCACTTCAGACCTAGAGACACATACAGACTGAAAGTAAGGGGATGGAGAAAGATATTCCAAGCAAATGGAAACCAAAAGAAAGCTGGAGTAGCAATTCTCATATCAGACAAAATAGACTTTAAAATAAAGACTATTAGAAGAGACAAAGAAGGACACTACATAATGATCAAGGGATCGATCCAAGAAGAAGATATAACAATTGTAAATATTTATGCACCCAATATAGGAGCACCTCAATACATAAGGCAAATACTAACAGCCATAAAAGGGGAAATCGACAGTAACACATTCATAGTAGGGGACATTAACACCCCACTTTCACCAATGGACAGATCATCCAAAATGAAAATAAATAAGGAAACACAAGCTTTAAATGATACATTAAACAAGATGGACTTAATTGATATTTATAGGACACTCCATCTGAAAACAACAGAATACACATTTTTCTCAAGTGCTCATGGAACATTCTCCAGGATAGAGTATATCTTGGGTCACAAATCAAGCCTTGGTAAATTTAAGAAAATTGAAATTGTATCAAGTATCTTTTCTGATCACAACACAATGAGGCTAGATATCAATTACAGGAAAAGATCTGTAAAACATACAAACACATGGAGGCTAAACAATACACTACTTAATAACGAAGTGATCACTGAAGAAATCAGAGGAAATAAAAAAATACATAGTGAAACAAATGACAATGGAGATACAACGACCCAAAACCTATGGGATGCAGCAAAAGCAGTTCTAAGAGGGAAGTTTATAGCAATACAAGCCCACCTTAAGAAGCAGGAAACATCTCGAATAAACAACCTAACCTTGCACCTCAAGCAATTAGAGAAAGAAGAACAAAAAAACCCCAGAGTTAGCAGAAGGAAAGAAATCATAAAAATCAGATCAGAAATAAATGAAGAAGAAGTAAAGCTGTCACTGTTTGCAGATGACATGATACTATACATAGAGAATCCTAAAGATGCTACCAGAAAACTACTAGAGCTAATCAATGAATTTGGTAAAGTAGCAGGATACTCTAGGCCAATAAAATGGACAATCTGGAAGAAATGGACAAATTCTTAGAAATGCACAACCTGACACGACTGAATCAGGAAGAAACAGAAAATATGAACAGACCAAACAAAAGACCTGTATGCAGAAAACTGTAAAACAAAAGACCCGTATGCAGAAAATTATAAGACACTGATGAAAGAAATTAGAGATGATACAAATAGATGGAGAGATATACCATGTTCTTGGATTGGAAGAATCAACATTGTGAAAATGACTCTACTACCCAAAGCAATCTACAGATTCAATGCAATCCCTATCAAACTACCACTGACATTTTTCACAGAACTAGAACAAAAATTTCACAATTTGTATGGAAACACAAAAGACCCCGAATAGCCAAAGCAATCTTGAGAACGAAAAACGGAGCTGGAGGAATCAGGCTCCCTGACTTCAGACTATAATACAAAGCTACTGTAATCAAGACAGTGATGGTACTGGCACAAAAACAGAAAGATAGATCAATGGAACAGGATAGAAAGCCCAGAGATAAACCCACGCACATATGGTCACCTTATCTTTGATAAAGGAGGCAGGAATGTACAGTGGAGAAAGGACAGCCTCTTCAATAAGTGGTGCTGGGAAAACTGGACAGGTACATGTAAAAGTATGAGATTAGATCACTCCCTAACACCATACACAAAAATAAGCTCAAAATGGATTAAAGACCTAAATGTAAGGCCAGAAACTATCAAACTCTTAGAGGAAAACATAGGCAGAACACTCTATGACATAAATCACAGCAAGATCCTTTTTGACCCACCTCCTAGAGAAATGGAAATAAAAACAAAAATAAACAAATGGGACCTAATGAAACTTCAAAGCTTTTGCACAGCAAAGGAAACCATAAACAAGACCAAAAGACAACCCTCAGAATGGGAGAAAATATTTGCAAATGAAGCAACTGACAAAGGATTAATTTCCAAAATTTACAAGCAGCTCATGCAGCTCAATAACAAAAAAACAAACAACCCAATCCAAAAATGGGCAGAAGACCTAAATAGACATTTCTCCAAAGAAGATATACAGACTGCCAATAAACACATGAAAGAATGCTCAACATCATTAATCATTAGGGAAATGCAAATCAAAACTACAGTGAGATATCATATCACACCAGTTAGAATGGCCATCATCAAAAAATCTAGAAACAATAAATGCTGGAGAAGATGTGGAGAAAAGGGAATACTCTTACACTGCTGGTGGGAATGTGAATTGGTACAGCCACTATGGAGAACATTATGGAGGTTCCTTTAAAAACTACAAATAGAACTACCATATGACCCAGCAGTCCCACTACTGTGCATATACCTTGAGAAAACCAAAATTCAAAAAGAGTCATGTACCAAAATGTTCATTGCAGCTCTATTTACAATAGCCCGGAGATGGAAACAACCTAAGTGCCCATTATCGGATGAATGGATAAAGAAGATGTGGCACATATATACAATGGAATATTGCCCAGCTATAAAAAGAAACAAAATTGAGCTATTTGTAATGAGGTGGATAGACCTAGAGTCTGTCATACGGAGTGAAGTAAGTCAGAAAGAGAAAGACAAATACCATATGCTAACACATATATACGGAATTTAAGAAAAAAAATGTCATGAATAACCTAGGGGTAAGACAGGAATAAAGACACAGGCCTACTGGAGAACGGATTTGAGGATGTGGGGAGGGGGAAGGGCGAGCTGTGACGGAGCGGGGTAGAGGCATGGACATGTATACACTATCAAGCGTGAGGTGGATAGCTGGTGGGAAGCAGCCACATAGCACAGGGATATCAGCTCAGTGATTTGTGACCGCCTGGAGGGGTGGGATGGGGAGGGTGGGAGGGAGGGAGACGCAAGAGGGAGGAGATGTGGGAACATGTGTATATGTATGGCTGATTCACTTTGTTGTAAAGCAGAAACTAACACACCATTGTAAAGCAAGTTTACCCCAATAAATATGTTAAAAAAAAATAAATAAGAAAAAAAAAAAGAATGAACAATGCAGAAATGGGGTAAAAGACAAACCTATTTCAGAAAACTAACACAAGTATAGAAGGACAGTACTTCTACTTGTGTAAGTTTGTTATCACCAATCATTCTATTGCCAGGTTACTTTAAGCCTAAAGTTACTTTAAGCCTTTAAGACACTGGAATTTAAGAGGAGGTAAGCCAAATTGATCTATAGTCTATTTCCTAATTTTGTATAAGGTATTCCAAATTTTACCAAAATAAGGTATGTATCCAAAAATAATTTCTGTATACAAAAATTTTTTTGGATACAAAAATAAGGTATGTTTGCCTATCACCAGGAAAACACACAGGGACTTTTAAAAATAATTACTTCAATTTTTACTTTTTCAATAGGAACTAAAAAGGACTAAGCAAATAGAGAATATTGGCATGGATACTAAAAATTGTATGTCTATTTTAAACTGGTCTTTTCTTTTTCCTTGTTGCAAAAGTAACACATTCTTAAGGTAGAAAAAATTTTTAAATTCTTTAAAAATAGTTTTATTGCTTAGCCACTGAGAAATTTTTACTGTTAACATCATTTTGGTGTGTTTTCTTCTAATCTCATGCACATATGCACTTGCACACATGTTCAAACACACACACACACATGCCATCTATTCATTGACGACACTTACATTCATGCTCCAGCAAAGCTCCCTCTTCTGAGAGTCAGACTAGTGTCCTGGTTTGCCCAAGACTGATGGTTTCCTGGGATGCAGGACTTTCTGTGCTAAAACTGAGACAAACCTGGGCCAACTGCCACTGGATGACCCATACACCTTCAATTTAGCAGGTAAAAAACTGAACTCATCATTCTTGCCTCAAAACTCCTGCCCCTTTGATGGTCTGGTCTTAAAGAATGGTACCATTTTCCACCCATGTGACCAAGTCAGGAGTTAGGGACTGATGCTTGAGGCATTCCTCTTCCTGTCTCTCCATCCAACAGCCAATCTGGTAACAAGTCTCATCATCCCTGTCTGGTAAGTAACCCTTACCTGGATGACTGCCCTGACTTCTAATCAGATCTCCCACTTCAAGCCTTGCTCTCCTTCAATCCAACTTCCACAAAGAGGCAGAGTATTGATCCCAAGAATTCAAGTATGACCATGTCACTCTCCTGCATAGAAACTCCAGCGCTTCCCATTGTTCTCAGGATAAAAATCCAAATTCCTTAAAGTGGCCCACAGGGTTCTGTTTACCCACCTCTAATCCACCCCTGGGGCCTCTTCCCCAACACATTAAAAGCCTGCAGCACTGGGCCTATTAATCATGAACTTCCGGGCCTTTTTACATATCTCCAAGGTCCTGACTTAGATGCTCTATTTTCACAGGAAGCCTGCTCTGAAGGCTGTAAATATTTTATGTTCTTTATAATAAATTTAAGTTACATGTCAGCAGAATTTTGAAGACTAGTTGACTGAAAGACTTACAAAACTTCCTGAGAGATCTTGTATCAGACTGTTGTCTCCTCAGTACCCTTAAGAAATATCCAACCAGGGACTATTTCCTTTGACTATTTGGTTAAAGTAGAGGTTCTCCACCTTGGGTGCACATTAGAATGACATTAGCAACTTTTCAAAATTTATGTTGTTTTGGGCTCATACCCAGAAATTATTTAATTGGTCTGAAGTGGGATCAATACTTTTTAAAGGTCTCCAGGTGATTCCAGTATGTATCCAAGGTTGAGAACCACTGCCTTAGTCATGCCACTGCAGTGTCCCCTGGTGTTGCCACACAATTATTTTCTGCTCATCCTGAGTTTAACTATGGGCTTCCTTGCCTATTGTTACTTACAAGCCTCTCTAGCAGGAGTCAGTTTTAGCAGCAATGAAGTGATATTTTGATCTCCATGCTTCTGAAATCTGTCCTAATTTCTCAACTGGAACAGACTCAGGAAGGGATGCGATGCATTTTCACCCTTAAACCCCAACAGTGAGGAAGATAGTAAAGATACAATTGACTAGAGGAGTGGTTCTCAACTGGGATAATTTTGTCCCTCAGGGTACATTTGGCAATGTTTGGAGATGGTTTTGGTTGTCACAATGGGGAGTATATTACTGGCATCTAGTTGATACAGGCTAGGGATGCTGCTAAATATACAATGCACAGGTCAGCCCCCCCGCAGTGAAGATTTATTTGGCTCCAAATGTCAGTAGTGTTAAATTTGAGAATCCCTGATTGATAGATGAGATGACTCCAAAGCTTCTTTCTAGCTTTCAAATACTTGTATCAAATTGGTGAAGCCACTTTGTAAAACCATATGCAGGTCCCACAAAAAACTGAAAATAGAGTTGCCATATGATCCAGTAATCTAATTACTGGACATATATCTAGACAAAACTATAATTCAAAAAGATCAGCTCTGTGCTTTGTGACAACATAGAGGAGTGGGATAAGGAGGGTGGAAGGGAGACACAAGAGGGAGGAGATATGGGGATTTATGTATATGTATAGCTGAATCACTTTGTTATAAAGCAGAAACTAACACACAATTGTAAGGCAATTATACTCCAATAAAGATGTTTAAAAAAAAATACATGCATCCCTATGTTCATAGCAGAACTATTTAATATAGCCAATACATGGAATCAACCTAAATGTCCATCAACAGATGAATGGATGAAAAAGATGTGATATATGTATATATATATATGTGTGTATATATATATATATATATATATATATATATGGTAGAATATTACTCAGCCATAAAAAAGAATGAAATAATGCCATTTGCAGCAACATGAATGGACCTAGAGATTATCATACTAAGTGAAGTCAGAGAGAGAAAGACCATATGATATCACTTATATGTGAATCTAAAATATGATATAAATGGACTTATCTATGAAACAGAAACAGACTCACAGACATAGAGAACAGACTTGTGGTTGCCAAAGGGGAGGGGGGTGGGGGAGGGGTTGATTGGGAGCTTGGGGTTAGCAGATGCAAACTACTGTATATAGAATGGATAAACAACAAGGTCCTACTGTAGATCACAGGGAATTATATTCAATATCCTGTGATAAACCATAATGGAAAAGAATATGAAAAAGAATGTATATATTTGTATAACTGAATCACTTCGCTGTATAGCAGAAATTAACAGAACACTGTAAATCAACTGTACTTCAATAAAATAAATTTAAAAAGTACTTGTGGAGGAGCTTCAAGTTGGTGGGAGACTGAGAAGTGGAGATCACCTTCCTCCCCACAAATACATCAGAAATACATCTACATGTGGAACAACCCCTACAGAACACCTACTGAAGGCTGGCAGAAAACGTCAGGCCTCCCAAAAGGCAAGAAACTCCCCATGTACATGGATGCCTTCAGGAGACCTACACTCAGAGGTGGGGCCAAATCCAAAGCTGAATGCCGGGAGCTGTGCAAACAAAGTAGAGAAAGATAAATCTCTCCCAGCAGCATCAGGGGCAGAGGATTAAATCTCCACAATCAACTTGATGTATCCTGCAACTGTGGAATACCTGAATAGACAATGAATCATCCCAAATTGAGGCAGTGGACTTTGGGATCAACAATACACATATATTTTTCCCTTTTTATCTTTTTGTGAGTGTGTATGTGCAACATTCAGTGTGTGATTTTGCCTGTATAGCTTTGCTTTTACCATTTGTTCTAGGGTTCTGTCTGTCCATATTTTTATTTTTTTTAGGATAGTGTTTAGTGGTTGTTATAATTGGTGGATTTGTCTTTTGGTTTGGTTGCTCTCCTTTCTTTCTTTCCTTCTTTCTTTTTTTATTTTTAAATTTTTATTTTACTTTTAATAATTATTTTTGATTTTAATAAGTTTATTATGTTTTATTTATTTATTTATTGTCTTTCTTTCTTTCTTTTTATCTCCATTTTATTCTGAGCTGTGCAGATGACAGGGTCTTGGCACTCCAGCTGGGCATCAGGGCTGTACCACTGAGGTGGGAGAGCCAAGTTCAGGATATTGGTCCACTGGAGATCTCCCAGCTCCATGTAATATCAAATGGTGAAAATCTCCCAGATATCTCCATGTCAATGCCAAGACCCAGCTCCACTCAACGACCAGCAAGGTACAGTGCTGGACACCCTATGCCAAAGAAATAGAAAGACAGGAACACAACCCCATCCATTACCAGAGAGGCTGCCTAAAATCATAATAAGGTCACAGACACCCCAAAACACAACATCAGATGTAGATCTGTCCACCAGAAAGACTAGATCAAGCCTCATCCACCAGAACACAGGCACTAGTCCCCTCCACCAGGAAGCCTACACAATACAATGAACCAACCTTAGCCACTGGGGACAGACACCAAAAACAACGGGAACTATGAACATGCAGCCTATGAAAAGGAGACCCCAAACACAGTAAGTTAAGCAAAATGAGAAGACAGAGAAACATTCAACAGATGAAGGAGCAAGACAAAAACCCACCAGACCTAATGAATGAAGAGGAAATAGGCAGTCTACCTAAAAAGAATTCAGGATAATGATAGTAAAGATGATCCAAAATCTTGGAACTAGAATAGAGAATATACAAGAAACGTTTAACAAAGACCTAGAAGAACTAAAGAGGAAACACACAGTGATGGAAAACACAATAAATGAAATTAAAAATTCTCTAGAAGGAATCAATAGCAGAATAACTGAGGCAGAAGAACGGATAAGTGACCTGGAAGATACAACAGTGGAAATAACTATTGCAGAGCAGAATAAAGAAACAAGAATAAAAACAAATGAGGACAGTCTCAGAGACCTCTGGGAGAACATTAAACACACCAACATTCGAATTATTGGGGTCCCAGAAGAAGAGAAAAAGAAAGGGACTGAGAAAATATGTGCAGAGATTATAGTTGAAAACTTCCCTAAGTAGTTAATCAAGTCCAGGAAGTGCAGGCAGTCCCATACAGGATAAATCCAAGACGAAATATGCCAAGATACATATTAATCAAACTGTCAAAAATTAAATACAAAGAAAAAATGTAAAAAGCATCAAGGGAAAAGAAAATAACATACAGGAAAATCCCCATAGGGTTAAGACCTGATTTTTTCAGAAGAAACTGCAAGCCAGAAGGGTGTGGCAGGACATATTTAAAGTGATGAAAGGAAAAAAACCTACAACCAAGATTACTCTACCCAGCAAAGAACTCGTTCAGATTTCATGGAGAAATTAAAAACTTTACAGACAAGCAAAAGCTAAAAGAATTCAGCACCACCGAACCAGCTTTACAACAAAAGCTAAAGGAACTTCTCTGGCAGGAAACACAAGAGAAGGAAAAGACCTACAATAACAAACCCAAAACAATTAAGAAAATGGTAATAGGAGCATACATATCTATAATTACCTTAAACGTGAATGGATTAAATGCTCCCACCAAAAGACACAGATTGGCTGAATGGATACAAAAATAAGACCCGTATATATGCTGGCTACAAGAGACCCACTTCAGACTTAGGGACACATACAGACTGAAAGTGAGGGGATGGAAAAAGATATTCCATGCAAATGGAAATCAAAAGAAAGCTGAAGTAGCAATTCTCATATCACACAAAATAGACTGTAAAACAAAGACTATTAAAAGAGACAAAGAAGGACACTACATAATGATTAAGGTATCAATCCAAGAAGAAGATATAACAATTGTAAATATTTATGCACCCAACATGGGAGCACCTCAATACATAAGGCAAATACTAACAGCCATAAAAGGGGAAGTTGACAGTAACACAACCATAGTAGGGGACTTTAATACCCCACATTCACCAATGGACAGATGACCCAAACTGGAAATAAATAAGAAAACACAAGCTTTAAATGATACATTAAACAAGATAGGCTTAATTGATATTTATAGGACATTCCATCCAAAAACAACAGAATACAATTTCTTCTCAAGTGCTCATGGAACATTCTCCAGGATAGATCATATCTTAGGTCACAAATCAAGCCTTGGTAAATTTAAGAAAATTGAAATCGTATCAAGTATCTTTTCCAACCACAACGTTATGAGACTAGATATCAATTACAGGACAAAATCTGTAAGAAATACAAACACATGGAGGCTAAACAATACACTACTGAATAACCAAGAGATAACTGAGGAAATCAAAGAGGAGATCAAAAAATACCTAGAAACAAATGACAATGAAAACACAATGACCCAAAACCCATGGGATGCAGCAAAAGAAGTTCTAAGAGAGAACTTTATAGCAATACAATCCTACCTTAAGAAACAAGAAATATCTCAAATAAACAGCCTAACCTTACACCTAAAGCAATTAGAGAAAGAAAAACAAAAAACCCCTCAAAATTAGCAGACGGAAAGAAATCATAAAGATCATATCAGAAACAAATGAAAAAGAAATGAAGGAAGCAAGAGCAAAGATCAATAAAACTAAAAGCTGATTCTTTGAGAAGATAAAATTGATAAACCATTAGGCAGATTACCATGAAAAAAAGGGAGAAGACTCAAATCAATAGAATTAGAAATGAAAAAGGAGAAGTAACAACTGACACTGCAGAAATACAAAGGATCATGAAAGATTACTACAGGTAACTATATGCCAATAAAATGGACAACCTGGAAGAAATCAACACATTCTTAGAAAAGTGCAACTTTCTGGGACTGAACCTGGAAGAAATAGAAAATATAAACAGACGAATCATAAGCACTGAAATTGAAACTGTGATTAAAACTCTTCCAACAAACAAAAGCTCAGGACCAGATGGCTTCACAGGTGAATTATATCAAACATTTAGAGAAGAGCTAACACCTATCCTTCTCAAAATCTTCCAAAATATAGCAGAGGGAGGAAAACTCCCAAACTCATTCTATGAGGTCACCATCACCCTGATAACAATATCAAAGATGTCTCAAAGAAAGAAAACTACAGGCCAATATCACTGATGAACATAGATGCAAAAATCCTCAACAAAATATTAGCAAACAGAATCCAACAATACATTGAAAGGATCATACATTATGATCAAGTGGCGTTTATCCCAGGAATACAAGGATTCTTCAATATACACAAATCAATCAATGTGATACACCATACTAGCAAATTGAAAAATAAAAACCATATGATCATTTCAATAGATGCAAAAAAGCTTCCGAGAAAATTCAACAGCTATTTATGATAAACACCCTCCAGAAACTAGGCATAGAGGGAACTTACCTCAGCATAATAAAGGCCATATATAACAAGCCCACAGCCAACATCATCCTCAATGGTGAAAAACTGAAACCATTTCCACTAAGATCAGGAAGAAGACAAGGTTGCCCACTCTCACCACTATTATTCAACATTGTCTTGGAAGTTTTAGCCACAGCAATCAGAGAAGAAAATGAAATAAAAGGGATACAAATCAGAAAAAAGAAGTAAAGCTGTCACTGTTTGCAGATGACATGATACTATACATAGAGAATCCTAAAGATGCTACCAGAATACTACTAGAGCTATTCAATGCATTTGGTAAAGTAGAGGATACAAAATTAATGCACAGAAATCTCTTGAATTCCTATACACTCATGTTAAAAAATCTGAAAGTGAAATTAAGGAATCACTCCTATTTACCATTGCAACAAAAAGAATTAAATACCTAGGAATAAAGCTACCTAAGGAGACAAAAGACCTGTATGCAGAAAACTATAAGACACTGATGAAAGAAATTAAAGGTGATACAAATAGATGGAGAGATATACCATGTTTTTGGATTGGAAGAATCAACATTATGAAAATGAGTATACTACCAAAATCCATCTACAGATTCAATGCAATCCCTATCAAATTACAATGGCATTTTTCACAGAACTAGAACAAAATATTTCACAATTTGTTAGAAACACAAAAGACCCCAAATAGCCAAAGCAATCTTTAATTTATTTATTTTATTTATTTATTTTTTTGCTGTACACAGGCCTCTCACTGTTGTGGCCTCTCCCATTGTGGAGCACAGCCTCCAGACGCGCAGGCTCAGCGGCCATGGCTCACGGGCCCAGCCACTCTGTGGCATGTAGGATCTTCCCAGACCGGGGCACGAACCCATGTCCCCTGCAACGGCAGACGGACTCTCAACCACTGTGCCACCAGGGAAGCCCCAAAGCAATCTTGAGAAAGAAAAATGGAGCTGGATGAATCAGGCTCCCTGACTTCAGATTATACTACAAAGCTACAGTAATCAAGACAGTATGGTACTGGCACAAACACAGAAACATAGATCAATGGAACAGGATGGAAAGCTCAGAGATAAACCCATGCACATATGGTCAACTTATATTTGATAAAGGAGGCATGAATATACAATGGAGAAAAGACAGCCTCTTCAATAAGTGGTGCTGGGAAAACTGGAGAGCTACCTGTAAAAGAATGAAATTAGAATACTCCCTCACACCCTACACATAAATAAACTCAAAATAGATTTAAGACCTAAATGTAAGGCCAGACAATATAAAACTCTTAGAGGAAAACATAGGCAGAATACTCTATGACATAAATCACAGCAAGGTCTTTTTTGATCCACCTCCTGGAGTAATGTAAATAAAAACAAAAATAAAAAAATGGGACCTAATGAAACTTCGAAGCTTTTGCACAGCAAAGGAAACCATAAACAAGATGAAAAGATAACTCTAAGAATGGGAGAAATTATTTGCAAATGAAGCAACTGACAAAGGATTAATCTCCAAAACATAAAAGCAACTAATGCAGCTCAATATCAAAAAAACAAGGAACCCAATCTAAAAATGGGCAGAAACCCTAAACAGACATTTCTCCAAGAAGATATACAGATTGCCAACAAAGACATGAAAGAATGCTCAACATCACTAATCATTAGAGAAATGCAAATCAAAACTACAATGAGATATCATCTCACACCAGTCAGAATGGCCATCATCAAAAAATCTACAAACAATAAATGCTGGAGATGGTGTGGAGAAAAGGGAACTCTCTTGCACTGTTGGTGGGAATGTAAATTGATACAGACACTATGGAGAACAGTATGGAAGTTCCTTAAAAAACTAAAAATAGAACTACCATACCACCCAGCAATACCACCACTGGGCATATATCCTGAGAAAACCATAATTCAAAAGGAGTCATGTACCACAATGTTCATTGCAGCTCTATTTTCAATAGTCAGGATGTGGAAGCAACCTAAGTGTCCATTGACAGATGAATGGAGAAAGAAGATGTGGCACATATATACAATGGAATATTACTTAGCCATAAAAAGAAATGAAATTGAGTTATTTTTATTGAGGTGGATGGACCTTGAGTCTGTCATACAGAGTGATGTAAGTCAGAAAGAGAAAAACAAATACTGTATGCTAACACATATGTGGAATCTTAAAAAAAAAAAATGGTCATGAAGAACCTATGGGTAAGACGGCAATAAAGACACAGACCTGCCATAGAATCGACTTGAGGACACAGGGAGGGAGAAGGGTAAGCTGGTACGAAGTGAGAGAGTGGCATGGACATATATACACTACCAAATAGCTAGTGAGAGGCAGCCGCATAGCACAGGGAGATCAGCTCGGTGCTTTGTGACCACCTAGAGGGGTGAGATAGGATGGGTGGGAGAGAGTGAGAGACAGGAGGGAAGAGATATGGGGATATATGTATATGTATAGCTGATTTACTTTGTTATAAAGCAGAAACTAACACAGCATTGTAAAGCAATTATACTCCAATAAAGATGTAAACAAAAAAAAAAGTACTTGTATCAGTGACTAGCCATGGAAGAGTCTGAGTATTATGAGGAACTGGAGTGAATGAATAAATAACTTAATTTTGGCATGAGGGAAACAATGGATGCAGATATTGAGAAATTTTAAGGTGGAGATGGGTGAATTGAAGGAAAGATGTTGTTGAGGTGGAGATGGGTGAATTGAAGGAAAGGTATTGTTGAGGTCGTCTCTTGACTGCTTCTTCGGTATCAGTGATTCTCTGCATGTGAACTCTGGACCAGCAGCATCAGCATCCCGTGGGAACTGTGAGAAATGGAAATTCTCCAGCTCTACCCTGTACTGACTGAATCAGAAACTCTGGGGTTAGAGCACATATATGTGTGTTTTAACAAGCCCTCCAGGAGATTCTGATGCATGCTCAAGTTTGACAACATTGTTCTAGATATGTTGACTTGTGAAAAGGTCTGTTGAGGTTTGGTACATTATACACCTCCAAGAGTTGGTTTCATTATTGGGAGCAGCAGGGATGAGTGAATTTTAAGAGAGTGTATGAAGAGGGCCAGCTGGTTTCCAGGGGAGATGAGCTGAAGGTAATACTTCCTGACAAGTCCATTTAGTGATTTTACTCTTTCGTGAGTTAGCTGTCATAACATACTTTAAATGAGAGTGCAACCAGCCATACTGGACGGTCAGCAACAATAAAATTTGGGTAGATGTTTAATTGCCAAGGGAAAGACAAGATCAAAAAGACAAGGAAATTATAGAAAATGTTCTGAGGATCAGAATATAGAAGATAGTCCTTCCTTTTTTCACCCACTCTGGGACTTAATTGAATCCTGCTAGTCTCACTCATCCTACCTCCGTCTCCTGATTTTTTCCATTGAAAATCTCACAGCTTACAGATGAGCTAGAATTTATCATTCTTAGTCCTATTGGTTCTAGCTATTTCAGAGATTGTCTAAAGGAGGTAAATACCTGACCAGGACATACGCTGTGAAATGAGATCCTTGACATTTGGAAATCCTTAAGTCTGCTTTCCTTCCCTTTCCTTTTCTGAGAGGAATTTATGCCCCTTTGGCCTCCAAAAGGTATGCTGTGAGATCCAGGTGAGGCCAAGATCTTGTTTATCATCTTTGTGGCTTTCATTCCAGGCCCTCATTCTG
>NW_006788513.1:325747-361060 GCF_000442215.2 Lipotes vexillifer | reverse complement strand
CTTTCCCTATTGGTTTCTCCATCATCCAGACTCCTCCCTTCCTTTCTTTCCTTCTTGCAATCCTACAGGACTGGTGGAAGGAAAGATGTGTTTTAATTTGAGGGAGAAAACTATTAGGAGAGAGTATGATTGTAAATGGGCTGTAGTGGGGTGTTCTTCAAGACGCTGACAATGAGGAAGGGACATTTATATAATGCATTTACCTTTACCTTTGCCTTACATAAAGGTAGTACCATAGGTCAAAAGTGATGAGGTGGCAATAATAAGTTAATCAGCAGTGTCAATATATGTGAGGGTAAGAATAAGTAGATGAGAGGAGTGTTTTTCTTGGAGACTTTAAAAGGGCAGACCAAATAGCAAAAACTTGGCGGGAAGTCTTCCAAAAGATATCGCTAATGTAACTAGGCATGCATACACACCATCCATCCATGCATCCATGCATGCATTCATCCATCCATCCGTGCATACATGCATCCATCCATGTACCCATGCATGCCTGCATCCATCCATCCATTAGGCATCCACTATATGCCCAGCACTGTTTTAGGAGCTGAGGATATATAGGTGAATTAGATAGGCCAATTCCTTTCCCTTGGACCTTGGTACTTGCATTTCAGTGTAGCAGACAGACAATAAACATGTAAAGAAATAAACATGATGATGACAGATGATGGTAAGTGCCATCAGAGAGATTAATGGTGTGATGAGATGGAGAGTACTTGGAGGATGGTATGTATGAACCATGAGCTCTGAGAAGGCATCACTACACAGTTGGGTTCTGAGCTGACATCTGAAATTTAACAATGTGCCAGCCATTCAGAGATGGAGAGGGAGCAAAGGAGGACAGACAGGAATTTCAAGCATGTATCACTTTCTAGAAATATGAACTAGGGGGCCAATAAGTTTAAGAAAAATTATCCATAACCTGGAAACAAGTCAAGCGTGTGACTGCAAGTCCTTTCAATGGCATACTGAAGCTTTGTTTAACAGGCCCAAGGATGATTGATTTTCCTACAAGAATGTACCATTGCATGATTTTGCTCTTTATTATTTATTAAGAGCTCAGACTCTGTGAAGTTATATATGTTAAACTTACATATGATGCAATGATTTCTATCTAGTAGCAAAGATAACCCTGAAGTTTATGATTTATTGCTGTGAAGGACACTGATCAATTTTGTGTTTAGAAATCTTAGTCATGTTTAAAGAAAAAGACTGTGTAAAACCTATCCCTCTTGGAAAATAGTTTATCATCGTATTGGTTTCCTCATTCATTAATGAGTTGATTAAAATCTTTGACACATGATCATTGATAGTTGGATGGGTTATGCTTTTAACTTTTTGGAAATTATATTTTGACAAGACTCACCATGGCTCATCCCAGGGCTCTGGAGTCTAGAGATCAGCCTTAATGAGTTCATGTATTCTGCCTTTTAAAAGGCAAATATCCTATTAACTTAATCAAACTCTCCAAAGGGTCTTTGTGTCCAACTGCTGACCACAGTACAATCTCTGAAGACTCCTCATATGCCCTGGCCTTGATTTTTCCATGCTCACCAAGCAATGTTCTGATGGCTAACTCTGCTTCACATAAGTTTAGACATCAGGTAAGGAGTATGGTGGAGCATGCTTATAGTTTTTATTAAATAAATAATAAATTATATTAAAATTTTTATAAATTCATATATTGGCCTCCTGATGTATACATCTGACTCTTACATGAGTCACTTTTTCCAGGACCCATCAAGTGTGAGTGGCTGTCTAATCAAAGAAGCTGGAGACCACAGCTGGTGGACAGGGCCTGGGCTGGAGCTGTCTAGCTGAGTGGCCACGCTAGGTAACACAAGGAGGCATCTCACTTGTTTCTAACTCATTGGGTAGAGGCCAGGGTAATGATCATTCTAGCTTTCTTCTCCTTATTGGGATGTCTCAAGAGGATTTGCATCCTCTTTCATGAGTTTAAGGTCACAGGAAGGAAGGTCCTCACATGCTCCCAGGGGACAAATACTTTATTTCTTATAATGTCAGTCAGTCTGTTCTCCCCTGACAGTGGTTTCATATGGTCGCCAGAGACAAAATCTTGGCCTTTCCAAACACTTTTTGGAAGTCTGAGCACCTTATAGCAGCTGGGGTTTCATGAGCACCATGATCATGAAAAGATGCTGACAACTCCCCCAGCTCCTGAGGAGGAGGGCCTGTGGGACTGTTCTGCCCAGCACCTAAGAAAGGGTCATTTTTCTTGGCCTCAAGAACTCTATAAAAGCTGTCCTTCTTCCTAAAAGAGAGCTCTCTTAATGTTTTATTTGAAAATTCTATTGAAAAGACTTTCCACAAGAAATGTCCAGGATGGCTGCAGATTGCAATACTTTTTCCAAAAAACCTACATTCCTCTTTAATGTATAAAATGTGGGAGAGTAGCTGAATTCCCTACAGAAACGGACTCAGTACAATGGCTTCTCGGGATGTCAACCCAATTTGTGAAAACCTTCCTATTGACAAGGCTACATTTCAAAACATTTCCAAAAGTGCAAAAATGAAAATTGAGATCTTGAGGCAACATTTTCAGCTTCAACGTTAACAAAGTGGTGCAATGAACAATGAAAAGTGGCCTAAATAAACCCAAACATACAAGCAAACAAGAGCAACCGGCATAAGAGAATGTCCATGTTGCCCACACACAGCATTATTCAGATGGGACAGGGAGCCCCATTGGGTTGAATTATGCCTCAAGGATGCACAGAGCATCCTCATACTTTCCTTAGAACATTCCCTCCCCATCATCATTCAGCAACTTGGTCCAGCTGCCTAGTTCTCCCCAAGCATCTTCCCAGGAGCTGGTTAGCTATCTTAATTTTCAGTCCAGACGCAGGCATAGAAGGGTTAAATAATGTGAGGAAATTGCTTCTCCTCACAACAATAAATCACGATTTATTGGAATAGATGTTCTCTCTAGCAGGAAAATGTCCACCTTGGAAGACAACATGGCTCCCTCTTCACTTTACATGAGAGATCTCACCAGGGCACTGATTAGTGTTTATTTGGTTCTATTAGTTCAGAATTTCAAAGTATTTTCCAAAGGTAATTTCCTCAAAAATCTTTTTTGAGTTAGTCAGAAAGAGCTTGACCAGACAGATATTGATCATTTTCCCCAAAAAACAGTTGTACCAGATCATGTCAACTCTTCTATGCTTTTCACTCATAACAGTGCAATGAAGGACCTCCCCTGTACCCCACAAGGGTTTCTGAGAGGGAGAGGGAGGAGTCTGGACAACTGCAGAGCTGCCACACCCTCATCCCAGGCTGCAGTGAGAGCAAGAGCCATCCTAGGTGAGGTTTGCCAGGTATGGGCAGCACTCAAACGCTCGTTAGTACAGTAACGCCAAGCAGGTGTTCCATGAGGGGCAAGTTCAAAGTCACATCAACAGGAAGGAGATTCTTTTTTCACACACTTTTTTTGTGTGGAAAAAGATACATAACATAAAATCTACTTTTAACCATTTTAAGTGCACAGCTCTGTGGTATTAAGTACATTCACATTGCTGTGCACCCATCACCACCATCCACATCTGGAACTTTCCCATCTTCCCCACTGAAAATGTATACCCATCAAGCACTAACTTGCAAAGTTCTTTTTTTATGTAAGACCAGATTATATAGTTTCCTGGGGAGAAAAAACATAGCACTTGCTTTGACAAGGTGTTCTCTCTTCTTAGATATTGAGGAAATTAGACTTGATTCTCACTGATGAAAAGATTATCTCTGCATGGCAGTACCTACTTTTGACCTCATTTTCAGGACACCCACTCCTCCCCCTTTCGAACTTGGCAGAGGAGGACTCCCATGAGCAGTGGAGGCTTGACACATGAAGGGGTGAAATTTTCTCGTGGGATGGTGTTTATTGGAGAAGAAGGAATGTGTTCCCAGCATGGGATGAATGAAAATAGGAAGGCTTCCTGAAGAGAAAGAGAGGAGAGTGTGGGCAAGGATGACTTTGGCCACATATGAGCAGTGGGTTACTCTCTTGAACATCACAGGTACAGAATATTCCACCATCACAGAGAGTTTTACTGGATAGAAACAGACAGACCTGAATCTGGTTATGTCACTTGCAAGTTCCATGAATTTAGTCAAGTGATTTCAGTTTTCTCAGTTTTCTCATCTGCAAAATGGGATATTAACAGTGTCTCCCCATGGAAGAGCCAGCTCGATAGTCACCAAAAACGACCTAAAATCCAACTAGACCACATTTCTCAGCCGCTCTTGCAGTTCAGTGTGGCTGTATGACTGAGTTCTAGTCATTGAAATATAGGCAGCAATGTCAAATGTTGTTTTCAGCTGAAACTTCTAGAGAGAACACTCTTCACATTTTTTTTTTTTTTTTTTTTTTTTTTTTTTTTTTTTTTTTTTGGTACATGGACCTCTCACTGTTGTGACCTCTCCCACTGCAGAGCACAGGCTCTGGACGCGCAGGCTCAATGGCCATGGCTCACAGGCCTAGCCACTCCGCGGCATGTGGGATCCTCCAGGACCGGGGCACAAACCCGCGTCTCCCGCATCGGCAGGTGGACTCTCAACCACTGTGCCACCAGGGAAGCCCTCTTCACATTTTTTTAAATGTCTTTATTGGAGTATAATTATTTTACATTGTTGTGTTACTTGCCGTTGTATAACAAAGTGAATCAGCTATTCGTATACATATATCCCCATATCCCCTCCCTCTTGTGTCTCCCTCCCACTCTCCTTATCTCACTCCTCTCAGTGGTCACAAAGCACCGAGCTGACCTACCTGTGCTATGCAGCTACTTCCCACGAGCTATCTATTTTATATTTGGTAGTGTATATAGGTCAATGCCACTCTCTCACTTCGTCTCAGCTTACCCTTTCCCCTCACCGTGTCCTCAAGTCCACTCTCTACGTCTGTGTCTTTATTCTTGCCCTGCCCCTAGATTCTTCAGAACTATTTTCTTTTAGATTGCATATACATGTGTTAGCATATGGTATTTGTTTTTCTCTTTCTGACTTACTTCACTCTGTATGACAGACTCTAAGTCCATCCACCTCACTACAAAAACCTCAATTTTGTTTTCTTTTATGGCTGAGTAATAATCCATTGTATATATGTGCCACATCTTCTTTATCCATCCATCTGTTGATGGACACTTAGGTTGTTCCATGTTCTAGCTATTGTAAATAGTGCTGCAAAGAACATTGTGGTACATGACTCTTTTTGAATTATGGTTTTCTCAGTGTATATGCCCAGTGGTGGGATTACTGGGTTGTATAGTAGTTCTATTTTTAGTTTTTTAAGGAACGTCCATACTACTCTCCATAGTGGCTGTATCAATTTATAATCCCAACAACAGTGCAAGAAGGTTCCCTTTTCTCCATACCTTCTCCAGCATTTATTGCTTGTAGATTTTTGGATGATGGATATTCTGACCAGTGTGAGGTGATACCATATTGTAGTTTTGATTTGCATTTCTCTAATTAGTGATGTTGAGCATCCTTTCATGTGTTTGTTGGCAATCTGTATATCTTCTTTGGAGAAATGTCTATTTAGATCTTCTGCCCATTTTTGGATTGGGTTGGTTTTTTTTTTTGATATGGAGATGCTTGAGCTCCTTGTATATTTTGGAGATTAATCCTTTGTCCATTGATTCATTTGCAAATATTTTATCCCATTCTGAGGGTTGTCTTTTGGTCTTGTTTATGGTTTCCTTTGCTGTGCAAAAGCTTTGAAGTTTCATTAGGTCCCAGGTGTTTATTTTTGTTATTATTTCCATTTTTCTAGGAGGTGGGTCAAAAAGGATCTTGCTGTGATTTATGTCATAGAGTGTTCTGCCTATGTTTTCCTCTAAGAGTTTTATAGTGTCTGACCTTACATTTAGGTATTTCATCCATTTTGAGTTTATTTTTGTGTATGGTGTTAGGGAGTGTTCTAATCTCATACTTTTACATGTAGCTGTCCAGTTTTCCCAGCACCACTTATTGAAGAGGCTGTCTTTTCTCCATTGTATATTCATGCCTCCTTTATCAAAGATAAGCTGACCATGTGTGTGGGTTTATCTCTGGGCTTTCTATCCTGCTCCATTGATCTATATTTGTGTTTATGTGCCAGTACCATAGTGTCTTGATTACTGTAGCTTTTTAGTATAGTCTGAAGTCCAGGAACCTGATTCCTCCAGCTCCGTTTTTCTTTCTCAAGATTGGTTTGGCTATTCAGAGTCTTTGGTGTTTCCATACAAATTGTGAAATTTTTTGTTCTAGTTCTATGAAAAATGCCATTGGTAATTTGATAGGGATTGCATTGAATCTGTAGATTGCTTTGGGTAGTATAGTCATTTTCACAATATTGATTCTTCCAGTCCAAGAACATGGTACATCTCTCCATCTGTTGGTATCATCTTTAATTTCTTTCATTAATGTCTTATAGTTTTCTGCATAGAAGTCTTTTGTCTCCCTAGGTAGGTTTATTCCTAGGTATTTTATTCTTTTTGTTACAATGGTAAATGGGAGTGTTTCCATAATTTCTCTTTCAAATTTTTCATCATTAGTGTATAGGAATGCAAGAGATTTCTGTGCATTAATTTTGTATCCTCCAACTTTACCAGATTCATTGATTAGCTGTCATAGTTTTCTGGTGGCATTTTTAGGATCTCTATGTATAGTATCATGTCATCTGCAAACAGTGACAGTTTTACTGCTTCTTTTCCAAATTCCATTCCTTTTATTTCTTTTTCTTCTCTGATTGCCATGGCTATGACTTCCAAAACTATGTTGAATAATAGTAGTGAGAGTGGACATCCTTGTCTCTTTCCTGATCTTTGAGGAAATGCTTTCAGTTTTTCACCTTTGAGAATGATGTTTGCTGTGTCTTTGTCTTATATGGCCTTTATTATGTTGAGGTAGGTTCCCTCTATGCCCACTTTCTGGAGAGTTTTTATCATAAATGGGTGTTGAATTTTGTCAAAAGCTTTTTTCTGCATCTATTGATATGATCATATGGTTTTATTCTTCAATCTGTTAATATGGTGTATCACATTGATTGATTTGTGTATATTGAAGAATCCTTGCATCCCTGGGAAAATTCCCACTTGATCATGGTGTATGATTCTTTTAATGTGTTGTTGGATTCTGTTTGCTAGTATTTTGTTAAGGATTTTTGCACCCATATTCATCAGTGATATTGGTTTGTAATTTTCTTTTTGTGTAGTATCGTTGTCTGGTTTTGGTATCAGAGAGATTGTGGCCTCATAGATTGAGTTTGGGAGTCTTCCTTCCTCTGCAATTTTTTGGAAGAGTTTGAGTACGATGGGTATTAGCTCTTCTCTAAATGTTTGATAGAATTCACCTGTGAAACCATCTGGTCCTTGACTTTTGTTTGTTGGAAGATTTTAAATCACAGTTTCAATTTCATTATTTGTGATTGGTCTGTTCATATTTTCTGTTTCTTTTTGGTTCAGTCTTGGAAGGCTAAACCTTTCTAAGAATTTGTCCATTTCTTCCATGTTGTCCATTTTATTGGCCTAGAGTTGCTTGTAGTAGCCTCTTAGGATGCTTTGTATTTCTGTGGTGTCTGTTGTAACTTCTCCTTTTTCATTTCTAATTTTATTGATTTGAGTCCTCTCCCTCTTTTTCTAGATGAGTCTGGCTAATGGTTTATCAATTTTGTTTATCTTCTCAAAGAACCAGCTTTTAGTTTTATTGATCTTTGCTATTGTTTTCTTTGTTTCTATTTCATTTATTTCTGCTCTGATCTTTATGATTTCTTTCCTTCTGCTAACTTTGGGTTTTGTTTGTTCTTCTTTCTCTAGTTCCTTTAGGTGTAAAGTTAGATTGCTTACTTGAGATTTTTCTTGTTTCTTGAGGTAGGCTTATATAGCTATAAACTTCCCTCTTAGAACTGCTTTTGCCATATCCCATAGTTTTTGGATCACCGTGTTTTCATTGTCATTTGTCTCTAGGTGTTTTTTGATTTCCTCTTTGATTTCTTCAGTGATCTCTTGCTTATTTAGTAACGTATTGTTTAGCTTCCATGTGTTTGTGTTTTTTACGTTATTTTCCCTGTAACTCATTTCTAATCTCATAGCATTGTGGCCAGAGAAGATGCTTGATATGATTACAATTTTCTTAAATTTACTGAGGCTTGATTTGTGACCTAAGATGTGATCTATCATGGAGAATGTTCCATGCGCACTTTAGAAGAAAGTGTAATCTGCTGTTTTGGGATGGAATGTCCTATAAATATCAATTAAATCTATCTGGTCTATTGTGTCATTTAAAGCTTCTGTTTCCTTCTTTATTTTCATTTTGGATGATCTGTCCATTGCTCTAAGTGAGGTGTTAAAATCCCCCACCATTATTGTGTTACTGGTGATTTCCTCTTTTATAGCTGTTAGGACTTGCCTTATATATTGAGGTGCTCCTATGTTGGGTGCATATATATTTATAATTGTTATATCTTATTCTTGGATTGATCACTTGGTCATTATGTAATGTACTTCCTTGTCTTTTGTAACATTCTTTACTTTAAAGTCTATTTTATCTGATATGAGTATAGCTACTCCAGCTTTCTTTTGGTTTCCATTTGCATGGACTATCTTTTTCCATCCCTTCACTATCAGTCTGTACGTGTCCCTATGTCTGAAGTGGGTCTCTTGTAGACAGCATATACATGGGTCTTGTTTTTGTATCCAATCAGCAAGCCTATGTCTTTTAGTTGGAGCATTTAATCCATTCACGTTTAATGTAATTATCGATATGTAGGTTCCTATGACGATTTTCCTAATTGTTTTGGGTTTGTTTTTGTAGGTCATTTTCTTTCTCTAAGTGTTTCCTACTTAGAGAAGTTCCTTTAGCATTGTAGAGCTGGTTGGTGGTGCTGAATTCTCTTAGCTTTTGCTTGTCTGTAAAGCTTTTGATTTTTCCATCGAATCTGAATGAGATCCTTGCTGGGTAGAGTAATCTTGGTTGTATGTTGTTCCTTTTCATCACTTTAAGTATATCATGCTACTCCCTTCTGGCTTGTAGAGTTTCTGCTGAGAAATCGGCTGTTAACCTTATGGGAGTTCCCTTGTATGTTATCTGTCATTTTTCCCTTCCTGCTTTCAATAATTTTTCTTTGTCTTTAATTTTTGCCAATTTGATTACTATGTGTCTCGGTGTGTTTCTCCTTGGGTTTATCCTGTATGGGACTTGCTGCGCTTCCTGGACTTGGGTGGCTATTTCCTTTCCCATGTTAGGGAATTTTTCGACTATAATCTCTTCAAATATTTTCTATGGTTATTTCTCTCTCTGTACTCCTTGTGGGACCCCTATAATGCGAATGTTGTTGCATTTAATGTTGTCTCATAGGTCTGTTTGGCTGTCTTTATTTCTTTTCATTCTTTTTCTTTAGTCTGTTCTGCAGCAGTGAATTCCACCATTCTCTCTTCCAGGTCACTTATCCATTCTTCTGCCTCAGTTATTCTGCTATTGATTCCTTCTAATGTAGTTTTCATTTCAGTTATTGTATTGTTCATCTCTTTTCATTTTTTCTTTAATTCTTCTAGGTCTTTGTTAAACATTTCTTGCATCTTCTCAATCTTTGTCTCCATTCTTTTTCCGAGGTCCTGGATCATCTTCACTATCATTATTCTGAATTCTTTTTCTGGGAGGTTGCCTATCTCTACTTCATTTAGTTGTTTTTCTGGGGTTTTATCTTGTTCCTTCATCTGGTATGTAGCCCTCTGCCTTTTCATCTTGTCTATCTTTCTGTGAATGTGGTTTTTGTTCCACAGGCTTCAGGATTGTAGTTCTTCTTGCTTCTGCTGTCTGCCCTCTTGTGGATGAGGGTATCTCTGTATTTAATTTTTGATAGTTCAACGAATATGTATTTTGGCATGTTTCTCCTTGGATTTATCCTGTATGGGACTCTCTGCACTTCCTGGAGTTGATCGACTATTTCCTTTCCCATATTAGGGATGTTTTCAACTATAATCTCTTCAGATATTTTCTCAGTCCCTTTCTTTTTCTCTTCTTCTTCTGGGACCCCTATAATTCAAATGTTGGTGCGTTTAATGTTGTCCCAGATGTCTCTGAGACTGTCCTCACTTATTTTCATTCTTTTTTCTTTATTCTGCTCTGTGGTAGTTATTTTCAGTGTTTTATCTTCCAGGTCTCTTATCCTTTCTTCTACCTCAGTTATTCTGCTACTGATTCCTTCTAGAGAATTTTTAATTTCATTTATTTTTTTTCATCATTTTTTGTTTGTTCTTTAGTTCTTCTAGGTCCTTGCTAAATTTTCTTGTATTTTTTTCATTCTATTTTCAAGATTTTGGATCATCTTTACTATCATTACTCTGAATTATTTTCCAGGTAGACTGCCTATTTCCTCTTCATTTGTTTGGTCTGGTGGGTTTTTACTGTGCTCCTTCATCTGCTGCATATTTCTGTCTTCTCATTTTGCTTAACTTACTGTGTTTGGGGTCTCCTTTTTGCAGGCTGTACGTTCATAGTTCCCATTGTTTTTGTGTCTACCCCCAGTGGGTAAGGTTAGTTTAGTGGGTTGTGTAGGCTTCCTGGTGGAGGGGACTGGTGCCTGTGTTCTGGTGGCTGAGGCTGGATCTTGTTTTTGTGGTGGGCAGGACCACATCTGGTGGTGTGTTTTGGGGTGTCTGTGAATTTAGTATGATTTTAGGCAGCCTCTCTGCTAATGGATGGGGTTGTTTTCCTGTCTTGCTAGTTATTTGGCATGGGGTTTCTAGCACTGGAGCTTCCTGGTCGTTGAATGGAGCTGGGTCTTAGTGTTGAGATGGAGATATCTGGGAAAGCTCTCACCAACTGATATCATGTGGGGGCAGGAGGTCTCTGGTGATCCAATGTCCTGAGCTCAGCTCTCCCACCTTAGAGACTCAGGTCTGACACCTGGCTGGAGCAGTAAGACACTGTTAGCCATATGGCTGCTAGTGTTGGAGGGTCTCTCTCCTGCAAAAGTGGGGGGTGGCTATGACTCACCGCAGGGTTAAGGACACTGGCAGTGGAAGTCTGGGAAGTACTCCTTGGCATGAGCCCTCCCAGAGTGTGCCATTAGCCTCACTCAAACTTCTATGTAATATTGGATGTCAGACAACATTGAAGAAAAGTCTATTGTTAAATCCATTGCCTTTTACCTGTAGAGCTTTCAGTAGATTTTCTTTGATTATACAGGGCTTCAGCAAATACACCTCCTATGTACCCTAGGTCGAGGCATCAAATGAGCCTTCTTAGGGAGGTAAGAACCAGGTGGACTCTTGAAGGACAAGCCGTGATTGGCCAGGGTGCAGCAAGCCAGAACCTGTGATGCCAAAGTTTGCATCAGAGAAAGGCTTTATTCATGAGGCAGTCAAGTGAGGAGATGGGTGAACAAATCTCAAATCCCTGTTGGCAAAGTTGAAGGGCTCGACATGTTTTTGGGATAAAGCTTGGTTATGGGGAAAGTGGGGAAAAGTGATTGGAAATAAGAAAAACCTGAGGCACTCCTAGTTCTGCACAGGCACAACTAAGCTACCGACTTCTTCATGGGCCACGCATCCCTCTCCACATTTTTTCCCCGTCTTCCTGTGGATACAAAAAACAGTGAGGCTCTAAGGTATGGAGGATCCACAAGATAGAAGCAACTTGGGTTCTGAATCACTGCACACAGGAGAGGCAGACACTGATTAGAAAGTTTTAGTTCTGATTGTTATGTGAGTGAGAAACTAATATTCTTTATGGGGCACTTTGTTACCACAGCATTGTATAACCTAGGATAATTATAGGGTTAAATGAAGTCACTTAAGCAGTGTCCAGCAAAGCAACTGGGAGCTGGTGGGTGAATGCTCAGTGAATGTTAGCTGTCCTTCAATAGTTAAGGACAAGAACGATGGAGCATGAGAGAGCTGGGTTTAAACTAAGCCTGCACTACTTCACTGTGTAATCTTCAACAATTTCCTTAAACAAAGAGTTTTGAATTCCTCATCTGTAAAAAGGGGGATAATATTAATGAAAAGGAAAAATATTATTAAACTTAAGAGAATATGTAGTTTTTCTCTCATTCAGAAGTTTCTCTATTCCTGCACAATTTAACAGTATTTAAGCTGGCTGTTGCTTTTCCTTGCTGCAGTACTGTATAGATTACAGATCTCAGTAGAGGCAAGCTGCTGGGCTCAGGGGCCATTTACTTAAGTGGCATTGAGAATTCCTGTGTCAGGGCTGATCCAACACAGAGACACCTTGGTGACTTTGCAGTCCTCTGGTAATTGCAGGGCATCTAGGCTGAGTGGGATATCGACAGGCATAAAACCAGCAACCCTCGAGTCCAGAGGCCATCAAGAAAGCACTTACATTTTAACAGATCTCAAGAAAGCTTCATAGGCCCATGAGCCACCCCTCAATTTTTCCCTTTCCATTATAAGGTAGGTAGAGAAGGAAGTAAACTTGCTTCCACCCACCTGGGAATTTCAGATTCTTTACTACAGGTGTTTCCAGCCACACTGAACATAGCAATGAACCCCTAAATTCCAAATTTCCATGTTTTGTAGCAAGAATCATGAAATGCTGGTGTAAGTCATGGGATATCTAATGATTGAAGCCCCTTCCATGAATTTGGGGGACCTATGGGGCTGAATTGAGGCCACTGTCAATGATTGAGATCTGGGGGTTGGAACTGGGGTGGGGTTTCTTCTTTTCTAAGCAGTAAGAGCCAGAGAAAATCTGGCTTTGTTTGTTAGAGAAAATCAGGATGAAACAAGTATGGAACTAAGTCCAAAGGATCAGAGGCCAAATAAGAGGTACTTAGGGGTCCAGGATTTAGGAGTCATATGGGGTTGGGAATAAAGAGGGAATGTCCAGGGCAAACTCCAAGAACACACTCCAGGAGTCCAATCCGTTTGGCAGTTGTGAGCCAGTCTGGCTCAGAGAGTAAGCAAAGACAGTGAATTTGTGGAGAAAATGGCTTGGTCACACCTGAGAAGGGAGGATGGAAATAGCTGGAAAAAGCCAAGGATGAACGAATGTTAGGATTTCATACAGGAGGAAAAGCAAATATATACACACATTAGCTTTGCAGTGAGGTGGCAGGAAAAACACTGAGCTACCTAAGAGAGGTGCCAAGAAGTCAGCTAGGTTTGCAGAATCAGTGGGAAGACACTGTTTCTCCATGTGCTCTTGACAAATGGCCTGCACAAGAATTGTTTAGGAAAACCATTAAACTTAAGATTCCAGGACCACCAGGATTCTTATTCAACAGAGCACTTTTCTGACCTGCCAGGAATACAACTTTGGGGTGTCAGGAGGGAGCTTGTGAACATGCTGTTTTAAATCACCCAGGCACCACTACAGAAGAAGGGAGGGCATGAAGAATGAGCAAGATATTAGGTGGGTAAAAATGCCATTCATGGTTGCTTTAGACTTGTGTCCGGGCCTCCTCTCAACCCTCATGGCCTCCTGAGTTTCATCATCTCTGCTTTGATTTTGGGGACTTGCTTCTTCTTCTTTTCTGCTACTTCCTTTTCCTGGTTCTGTCTTGCTTGTGTCCACCTCACTAAGACCTCAGTTAGTAACCTGGGCCTCTCTCCAAAATAAGGCCTGGGGGCAAGTTGATACAGAAACAACTGGTCATCTTCACCCTAGATCCCTCTTCAAGGCAAGTGGCTTCTATCAATTATCCTCAGAGGATGTCTGATAAACTCTAGGGGAAAGTCTCCAAGTTACCTGTGCAGTTTGAGCACCAGAGAAAGGGACAGGAAATGACCTCAAGGTGCTTACATGGTATTTGTCTCGATTGTTCTGGCATGACCTTTCCCCCAGTACTAGGCACAGTTAGGGTGTTAATAATACTTGCTGGTCGTCCCTTCTCCTCTTTCTCTCTAAGACCCCCATCTGGAAGAATTTATTCTGAATACCAGCACTGTCTCCTAACAAATATGTACTGGGTATTAATAATGTGTTGATAAAAATCAAAGGCAATTATTAATATCATATTTCATAGAATCAAAGAGGCACATATTTATTTTCTTAACAACCACAAATTGATAGAAAGGCACTGTGTTATAGTTTTATTGAGAGTGTTTTTTTTTTTTTAACATCTTTATTGGGGTATAATTGCTTTACAATGGTGTGTTAGTTTCTGCTTTATAACAGAGTGAGTCAGTTATACATATACATATGTTCCCATATCTCTTCCCTCTTTGTCTCCCTCCCTCCCACCCTCCCTATCCCACCCCTCCAGACAGCCACAAAGAACCGAGCCGGTTTCCCTGTGCCATGCGGCTGCTTCCCACTGGCTATCTACCTTACGTTTGTTAGTATATCTATGTCCATGTCTCTCTCTCGCCCTAACGCACCTCACCCTTCCCCCTCCCCATATCCTCACGTCTGTTCTCCAATAGGTCTCTGTCTTTATTCCTGTTTTACCCCTAGGTTCTTCATAACATTTTTTTTTTTCTTAAATTCCATATATATGTGTTAGCATACAGTATTTGTCCTTCTCTTTCTGACTTACTTCACTCTGTATGACAGACTATTGAGAGTGTTTTTTCCCCTTTAGTGGTATGGTGAATAGTTGACAGTTTCTCAGACTTTATGAAATATGTTATATAGAGACAAGTCTTCTTTCTGTTAAATGTTTGCATGATGATAAGCATTTTGGTTGAGTGAGAGTAATGGGATAAATCATCCTTTATCAGGATGATTTATTTTCTAAGAATACAACAAAATAGAGGCAGCATGATTCAACAAAAAGCATGAAATTTGACTGCATGGGCTTTTGAGCCTCAGTTTCTTCATCTGTAAAATGAACACAATGGAATCTACTTCACAGTATGGTTAGAAGTAAATGAAGTTGTGGTTTTGATAAGGACTCTAATATGCCATAGAAATCATGGATAATTTCACTCAATAGCTAAATATTAAATACATTTCATTAAGTAGCTAGTATTAAATATTAAATATATGTCATTAAACAGCTAGTATTAAATATTAAATACATATATTTCTTTAAATAGTTAATATTAAATGTAACCCTAAATCTACTTAGGAATTAATGCAATGTCTTTTACATAGTTCAGAAGACATTTCAGCTTGTTGCAGGGTTGTCTCTTGAGTTACTGAGAAAGAATCCTCTCTGAATCCTACCGTAGGTATTTAAGGCTCAGTAGATGTGGCTGAGAAAACTCTAAGCCTCTGACACCTTCACAATTACTTTAAAAAATTAACCTCTCACAGAATTAATGGGGAAACACCACAGCATTTTCCATCATACTGGTGAATAAGACCAGAGGATGCCCATCATCTCTACTACTATTTAACATTGTGTTGGGAGCACTGGTACACACAAATAAAGAAAAGAAATAAGGAGAACGACTAGTTAAGTAAGTAGAGGCAAAACTATCTCTATTTCCATATGATCTATATTTTAAAAACTCCAAAAAATTAACAGAAAATTAGTATAAACAAAAATAAAATTTAATAAAATAGTTATTTAAGAAAACAATTCAATAGCTTTTATGTATACAAACAATAGTCAGTTAGAAGGTGTAATGGAAGAGAAAGAAACAAACAAACTAGGCATAAACTTAAAAACAAACATTCCAAACCTCTAAGAGGAACAGTAAGTGCTCCTGCAAACACAAAAGGAAACTTGAATGAACTGAAAGACGAGCCATGTTCTGGGCTGGGAATACAACATTAGAAGAGATTTCTGCAAGAGGGAAGAGATATGGGAACATATGTATATGTATAACTGATTCACTTTGTTATAAAGCAGAAACTAACACACCATTGTAAAGCAATTATACTCCAATAAAGATATATAAAAAAAAAGAAGAGATTTCCTTTGCAATCTCAATAAAAATACTATCAGTTTTTTTTTTAAATTCTGGTACTAGTTGTTTATAAAGCTTAATGGAAAGAACAGCAAGCAAAATGTCCAAGCAGACCTGAAGACCCTTAAAAATACAAAGAATACAGAAGTGAGAGAGGCTGGTTCTATCAGGTATTAAAATGTGCTACAAAACGATTACCTGTAAGGGAAGAGAGTAAAAACTAGAGAAACAGGAATGGGAGCTAAACTTTTCTGAATATACTTTGTTTTGTAGTTTTGACTTTAGAATCATGTAAACATTTTATATAATTATAAGACAAAATTAAACTTGAAAAAATAAATTCTAAATGCTGAAAGAAAAATGAAACAAAGGAACCCAACCGTTCTATGGGTTAGAACTTCAACTATAGGGAGGAATTTTCTCTAGACTTTAAAGTATGAGTTAGCATCTATAGAGAGATACTTATCTTACAGAAAAAAAGAATTTCAAAATTTCAAAATTCATGAATTAAAAAAATTCATACCAGAAAGCAAAGAAACTATTAAGAACTCAAGAGCCAACTTGAAGTTGTTTTAACTGGTTAAACAAGGGACGATACAAGATTTCAAAGGAATAATTATAACTGAAATAGATTGAAACACTGGGATATATTTAAAAATCCATGAATTCTTAATAATAGTGAGGGACCCCATTAGTCACCTATGAAGGATGCTAGAGAAGTAACTTGTTATTCTGAAAATTGTTTGAAAAAAAAGAAAGAATAAAGCATTTTCCAGCCTTTCTTGTACAAATCACACCTCAGGGAACCAAACAGCTGTTAAAGGGAGCTCTTCTTTACAGAAGAACTCTAAATAACAGATAAAGAAGGAATAATAGAATTAGAAAATTACCATTTTGGAAATTCTAATGAAATAATGAATCTAGGCAATGCTCCTCAATAACTGTTAAGACCATAAAAGAGCACCATCCCTTGTAAAACGTTCTTGCTACAAAACAGCCACTGAATCTGATCAAGTCCCAACTAACTGTTTGCAGGGAACACAGAGTGAGGGAAATGTGACAGAACAAACCAGCCTGGTTTCTTCAAGTAAAAGAAATTTCTTCAAGTTTCTTTAATTAAATTGCAAGGAAAAAAAAAAAGAGGGAGAGAGAACTAACAGATTGAAAGAGACTTCAGAGACATTTCAGTCAAATGCAATGCTTGGACCTTGTTTAGATTCCAATTTGAAAAAAAAACTATTAAATAAATTAGATGGTCACATATGAACAGTGGCAGAACATTTGCTGGCATTAAGGAAGCTTAGATAATATTCTAGGTATAGAAATAGGTTTGTGGTTATATTTATAGAAAGATTCCTTGTCCTTTAGAGATACATACTGCAGTATTTTCAGATGAAATGGTATAGTGTTTGGGAGAGGACCCTATAGTGACTTACATTGGCCCCAGGCCCTTTTGCCTTCATGGACCCCCTCTCACCATAATAGATTTTGGGGATCCTAAAAATGTTATTGCTTACTGATGTGAGAAAAAAATGGAAACATTTTATTCAACCTTACAAGTTCATTTTTCCTTCTGACTTTAAAAGAAATTAAAACGTTCTTGTAGGTTCTTAAAAGTATCATGTGTTCTGGCACTATGCTTGCTTTACCTAATGAATGAGTGAGCCCTGGACTGAGGTTGGCTTCAAAACGATCTAGTGGTGGTCGCGGGGGTGGGGTGACAGAAAATGGGTATTGGGAGTATGGATGAAATAAAATTGGCCACAAGTTAATAATGGTTGAGGCTGTGGGATGGGTGTGGGGAGGGGGGGGTGGGTTATCCTAACCCACTACTTTTATGGATGTATAAATTTTTCATAATAAATAAAGCATCAATTTCTGAAAAATACTTATTTGAATGCTTTTTAAAAATTTTTCCCATAGAGGAGGAAAAAAATAAATAAAACCAAAAGAAAAACCTGGTTTTATTTAAACTTGGTGCTAGTGTGGACCCTGAATAAATGAGATTTAAAGATATCAAGTCTTGGGTCTTCCCTGGTGGTGCAGTGGTTGAGAATCTGCCTGCTAATGCAGGGGACACGGGTTCAAGCCCTGGTCTGGGAGGATCCCACATGCCGCGAAGCAACTAGGCCCGTGAGCCACAACTACCGAGTCTGCGCGTCTGGAGCCTGTGCTCCACAACAAGAGAGGCCGCGACAGTGAGAGGCCCGTGCACCACGATGAAGAGTGGCCCCCGCTTGTCACAACTAGAGATAGCCCTTGCACAGAAACGAAGACCCAACACACAGCAAAAATAAATTAATTAATTAATAAACTCCTACCCCCAACATCTTCTTTAAAAAAAAAAAAAAAATATATATATATATATATATATCAAGTCTCATTTGAGACAAAGACCTCATTATTAGAGTTTTGCCAAGACTGAGAATCTAAATGGACAGAGGGTTTTAAAATGTTTTCTTTTCTGGTCTTTCTTTTCTTTTTTTTTTTTTTGATGTGGACAATTTTTAAAGTATTGAATTTGTTACAATATTGCTTTTGTTTTTTTCTTTCCTTTTTTTTTTTGCGGTACGCGGGCCTCTCACTGTTGTGGCCTGTCCCATTGCGGAGCACAGGCTCGGGACGTGCAGGCTCAGCAGCCATGGCTCACGGGCCCAGCCGCTCTGTGGCATGTGGGATCTTCCCAGACCGGGGCACCAATCCGTGTACCCTGCATCGGCAGGCGGACTCTCAACCACTGCGCTACCAGGGAAGCCCTGCTTTTGTTTTATGTTTTGTTTTTTTGGCCATGAGCCATGTGGGATCTTAGCTCCCTGACCAGGGATAAAACCCATACCCCCTGCATTGGAAGGCAGATTCTTAACCACTGGACCACCAGGGAAGTCCCCACATTTTTTAATTTAAAAGTTCACTTTCTGTTTTTTTTTTGGTGGTGAGGAGATGCTGCCTGCCAATATGGTACCATTTTATTTCAGAGAAAGCTGAATGGGAACAACATTATGAGCAATGCTCAGTGGCCTTTGTGATGAAATAATCAATACAAATAAAGGGCAATATAGGAAGTCTCTCCAGCTTTTCAGAAAAGCTGCTTTTGGTGATTGTGAGCAGGTGAGTGATGATATTGGTTTTGTCACCTAGTGAGCTCAGCACACCTGTGTGGGTGGGTTCTCCCCTTCCCCCACTGCACCTGCCAGTGACGCGCTGCTGATCTCTTAGCACCTCCCTGCTCCTCTGTCCATTCACTCCAGAAACAGTTACTGAGAATCTGCTCTGTGCCAAGCGCTGGGCTGGATGCCTGGATACACAGGGGAAAAAAACATTGTTCTCACCCTGAAGGGGTAAACTGGGAAGAAAGAGTCACCTGCTGGGGAAAGAGATGGAAACGGAAATGTTCCAAACAAGTGGAGAAGTATCTCTATGAGGTGGGTACAGAGGGCTAGAGGGCACCCATAGAAGCTAAAGAGATCAGGGAAGGTTTCTGGAAGTGGAGGGATATTGGAGAGATCTGAAGGAAAGTAGCAGATGATGATAATCCAAGAAAAGCAGAAGAATGAAGAAGGCATCAGGCAGAGAGAGGCATGTGCCAAGCCCTGAAGGCTTGGAGAGGGCAGGGTGGGTATGAGTGTTGGGCACAGAAAAGGTGGTGGAGGGGAGGCTGGGTGGTGGAAAGTAGTGGGGGGCACTGAGCCACGGAAGGACTGTAATGAAGGAGCAAATATCTGTACCAGGGGTTCTCAGTGTGGGCTGGGACCAGCAGCATTAGTGTCACTCAGGAATTGTAGAATGCAAATTCTCAGGCTCACTCCAGACCCACCTAATCAGAAACCCTGGGCTAACACCTAACAATCTGCGTTTTAACAAACCTTCTAGGTGATTCTGATGCATTGGTCTAAATGATTTTACCTTCCAGGGGACATTTCATAATGTCTGAATACACTTTTGGCTGTAAGACTGATGGGGGTAAAGTATTACTACAAGTGTTTAGTAGCCTGGGATGCTGCTAAACATCCTACAATGCACAGGACAGGCCCCCACAACGAAGTCCAAATGTCAATGGTACAGGTGTTGAGAAATCCTGATCCTCTCTTTCTCTGTCTCTCTCTCCTTCCTTCCTTCATTCCTTTCCTTTTCCTTCCTCCCTCTCTCCCTCTCTCTCTTTCTCTCTCTCTCCTTTATTCCCACTTGTCCTCTATAGACAGCAGAGCACTCAAAAGGCCACAAAATGCTCCTTTTCTGCATTTTAATTTATTCAGTTACAGATAACCCTCCCCTTTTATCTGATAACTCACCATGACTAAGTTGACCTATGGCTAATAGTTGGAGATCTATTTCTGCCCCTAAGGGTCCATTTATCTCCCTGGGAGTGGGAGGGGGTGGCTCAGAGTATAGGTGACAATCCCCAACCCAGACCTGAAGCTGTAGGTCTTGGCAACTGTGAATATGAGCTTATACACGAGGCCCAAACAGCCAGGAGTCCTGATTTTGGTATGAAAGACAATTCCAGTGGAAGTGGAGGCTCCCACAGGAGATATTAGGGATAACTCTGAGCAGCTCCTCCAGACCACAGAAGTAAGCATGTCCACAGATAGTACAAAGTCCAAAAAAATGGTTTTAAACAAAGATGTAAAGTCACATTAAGAGTTTGGGACTAACCAATGGATAGGATTCTAAACTGATGGATGACATTGACAAATGCAAATAATTATATCCATTAGAAGAAGGTTTACAGGGCAAAAAGAGTGAGGAAAGTGTAAAGTTACAAAGACAAACATTGGCAATGCCCATCTAACACTTTCCAGGGGAGTCGGTGCCCCCAACATGAATGTTTAGTCTGCCTAACAGACCTATAATCCCATTGGGGTGGTAGGTGTCCCAGGCTTTTAAGGTCTCAAGCCATTAACCACCTCCATTATCCAGCTTCCCTGGCTCTGCTTTTAGGCTGTCACACAACCTTCTGAAAACTGTCTTCCCCATGGTTTGCCCACATGGAGAAAATGCTCTGGTAAAGCTGATATGAATGTTGAGTCTGCTTGAGGGTCATGTTTCTCACTGAACATGAACCTGTCGGCCTTTTGATTTATAGCTCTGGTCTCTATTGAATTTACTCAGTCATCCTGAGTTGGTAGAGTCACTTCTGGGACACTGACAACATGGAGCTTCTGGACTTCCAAGGTAGAGAGAGGGCCAGACCAGGGACCATAAGGAATGACTCTGGGAGTCTGCTTTAGGCACTTAGCCTATTGTCCTCCTTTGGTCGTCCTGACTCTTATAATGAATCTTTTCTTCCAACTTCTACATTCCCATGATACTCAAAAAGCATGTGTGGTAGACTGAAAAAAGTGGCCACCATAGTCTGCAGCTCTTCCCGCCAAGAGGTAGAGTCCATGTCCTATTTCCTCATCCCTGAATCTGGGATGGCTGTGTGACTGGCCAATAGAACACAGAGGAAGTGACCTCATGTTCTGAGACTGGGCCTCGAGATGTGTATGTTTTGTCCTGGCTCTTTTGGACCCTAAGGTTGCTGAGTGTGTAATTCAAGCTAGCCTGCTGATCGATGAGAGACAAATGGCCCTGCCACCCTGATCATTCCAGATGACAGCCAGACAAACCCCAGAAGCAGAGGTGTCCTGCTCAGGTACAGCTGACTGCAAATACATGAGGAAGTCCATGCAAGACCAAGAAAAGAGCCTCCTAGATGAACTCAACTTGACAATGTACAGAATCATAAGCTAAATAAATGGCTATTGTTTTAAGTATTAAATTTTGGAGTAGTCTGTCATGCAGTGGTAGATAACTGATAACAACAGTATTTGTGTTTTTAATAACTCCCAAATATACCCTGAACTTATTGCCACAGTTTCTCTCCTAGAAGCCATGGGATTTGCCATTTAACGTAACATGATTGAGATTTATCTCATGTTATCTCAGGAGCTTCAATGGCTCCAGCAGAAAGGAGAGCCCTTGTTTCTTTCATCAAGATGCTAAGAGATTTGGGTAAATGATACAGAAAATTTTGGGTTTGCCAACATTCACTTGAAGAGAAAGAGGAGGGATAAATATGTAAAATTACATTTCTCAGACAGACAGATTTCTGACCTTCAGCCGGCGGTCGGGATCTCCACTGCATAGAGAATTTACTGATACTTTGAATGATTTCCAGGCTGGGCTTAAGTTATTCATCACAACCTGAGGAAAAAAAGAGAGGAGTGGTGGGTGGGAGAGGAAGTGCTTGACATTTTCACATTTCAACATAAAAACTGCTTGAGAAATACTGTGGTGCTTATGCTAAGGACAATTGTCTGGAAAAGGTGCCTTAATGAAAACTTGGAGTAGTAAACCTTTCAAGGGTGCCCACTAGGTGGATTGTTATGGGCAGAACTCTTGCAGTCACTGGCCTGGCTGTTATTTCATGAATAATGACAATAATATTGTCCAGTATGTGGATGCTGGAGATGACCCCTTCTATATCAAAACAGGTTGGGATTAAGGAGATGGGCTGCCTCTGCCTCTGATAAAGTATCCCCAGTTCTGTAGGACTGTCAGTCCTATGGCATAAATTCTCTTCTGAGGTCAGCATACGTAAAGCCTATTGGTGTGTGTGGGGGGGGGTGTGGCAGGACAATTCTGCTGCTGAAGAACTGAGCAGTCTTTGATGACCTGTGACCTTGGTTAGATCAGATTGCAAGTCAGAAGAAAAGTTTCCAGAAGAAAAATCCCAGGAATACATTTATACTAGGTATGCTCGGGAAGCATAACAGGGCAGATCTTCAGAACTTCAGGATCACAAACTAAGACTGCAATATCGTGAAACCCTTTTAAAAGCAGTTTACTAATCATGAACTTGGCTAAATCCTGCCTGAGAGTCTATTCGAGTCAAGTCTTATTCTGCCATCAGATGATTCAGTAATTCAATTTGGTTTAGCATATGAGTATTTGCTCTGCGCCTAAGATTGTACTGTGTAATCTAGGGCAGGGGCTACCTGGACCAGCAGGAACTTGTTAAAAATGCAAATGTCTAGATTCCACTGAGACCTACTGACAGAAACTCTCGAGGTGCGCCGTTAGGTGATTCTGATGCATGATATTTGAGAACCACTGCTCTAGGGGACATACAAACGAAGTTAAACGGAGTTCTGTCATATTGACTTTTCTTCCTATGAAGTTTTTAGTTAGCAGAGGCTTAGAATTGTAAAAAAATATAATTCTCTATCTACATAACATAATTATTTTATAAGTGATTCCCTCTTCTCCTGAATTCCTTAATATAATGATGAATTATTGATTATATTGTAGGTTCATTATTAAATTTCCTTTAATGCATTAAAAAGTAGAAAAATAATGTTCCTATGTGACTGCTTTTTGCTCTCATTCCCTGAATGAGCAAAGTGATAGTGAGAAGAAAAGTTAGATAAAATTGTTTTGGTTAATTTAAATTTCTCACCTTTGTATAGAAATATTAAAAAGTGAAGATGTTTCATTACAACAGCTTCATAAAACTCAATAGCAGATCAAAATTTCAACTAGAAATTTCCTCTGAAATTAAAATCTGTGTGTGTGTGTGTGTGTATGCACACACACACATGTGCTTACCCAGAAAGAAAGGTATTGCCTGGTATTTATTTTGTATCTATTGAGTAAGAAAGAGGAAAAATCAATGTTATGTTGATTGACTAATTGGAAAACTTTACAATCACAATTCTTATGAGATTCCAGGAGCCCCTCACAATGGGGTATGAGGAAGAGTTAGAGGGGAACAGGGTAATCTACCTCTTCTTGGAGGGATGCCATCAGGAGTGAAGAAGAAGTCTAACGATATGCCACCCCTCTTCTTTCTCCCTGAACATTCAAGTCCCCGTGCACTGGCTCAAGCAAAGGCATGAATGGGTACCACTTCTGATTCTCCCCAACATTTAGTTACTTCTCCTGAGAGAACTTTATTCCACCAAAGGAATCTTTATGTGGGGAAAAAGTTCTATTTGGTGATGGTGATGGGGTGCCACTCAGGGAAACCATCCCAGTTGCATTTGAAACTATTCCCCAGGGAATAGTTTGTGATTGTCCAAAGAATCACGTTATACTATCACAGGGAGTGGACATACTATCAATATTCAACTCCATTCATGTATTCATTCTTTAGTAGACACACTTTATTAAATGCTAACCATGTACCAGATGACATCCACAGAACTAGCCTGTCCAAGACTATTCGATTCTTGTTTACCTTAAATATGACATGAAAAGTTCCCCTAATGCTACCTGCAACTCTGCTACTTCAGGAAAAAGGAAATGGATTTCCAGTGTAGAGTATGGGAACACAGCACCCCACTATCATCCTGAGAGAGTCATGAGAGTTCCTTCTTCCTTTACCCCACACTGGCAGCACATTTTTCTCTCAGCGCCAAGCCATTCCTCCTTATCAATGCACTTCTCACCCCCACACAGTCTCTCTTGAACTGGCTTGTATATAAAATAAAATAAAAAGTGGAGACTAGGGTTGGTTGTTAAGTGGGTGCGTGGTGGTGGGTAGTGGGGGTGGGATAGTGAAGGAGAAGCTTCGGAGTCACGTGGAGAGAATGTAGGAGGGTGAGAGGGAGATGCAGCCAGACCAAATGCCTGCTGATACAGGACAGCCACTCGTACGACAGATCTGACATCAGTCCCGTGTATGGACTTTCCCTGGGGAGGCAGATTGGCTTCTCAAACTGCAGCAAAGCTCAGGGTCAAACTCAATTCAAACCTCAGCTCTACCCCTTGCTCACTGGGAAGGTGACTTGACCTCCTCAAAGTTCAGTTTCTTCAACTGTAAAATGGGGTAATAATAATCATGTCAATGCATAGTTGTGAGAAGTAAATAAAATGATGCATATGAGATCAGTCAGTCAAATGCTTGGTACCTAGTCATGTTTATTAAATATTAGCTAGTATTCATCTTTTTATTATTAATAAGTTGCTGGCTTTCTGCATTAAAGGTCAATAATGGAAAATCTGGGTGAGAAAGGGTCTCCTCTTATAACACCCACATTGAGAATAAAGAGCCCTCTTAAGGACTGGGAAGACTTCAGGTCTTGAGGGTTAGCTACAGACATTAAGAAAGGGAAGGGGTTTCTCAAAACAGGTCAGTGTTTCATCTTAAAGAGACGAGATGGCACAGCTGAAGATGGCTCTTCTCACCTCAGTTCGGTGCACAAGCTGCTGAGTTGCATCATCATTCATTCGAAAAATTTCCAGAAATGGGTCAGACTTACTGAAGAAATCCTACAATAAATAAGCAGAAATGAGTTGTTTCCCTACCCCCTGCACAAACACATTTGATCTAGCCCTGGATAAAATACCCCTGAATTTGGCCCTTCCTTGCTTTATTCTTCCTCCCTGAGACCCACCTTTGGCTAGAATGAGCTGTATCTTAACACCGAGTCCTTTGAGAAGTAAGGATGGGTTGACTGAAATCCCAAGTAGTCTTCAAAGATCCATCCAAATGCTGGTTCTCTAAGAAGCAGTGTATCTACTGTCTTAAACATGTTAATTCTAGTTATTGTAAAGTCTATGTCTGATGACTACAGTATCTGGATCACTGTGGGTCTGTTTTTATTATCTGTTTCTCCATTCTGCCTCTTGTTATGGTTGTTAATTGTTGATTAAATACTAGAAACTGTGTAAAAAATATTATAAAGGCTATAGATGAGTCTTCAGCTTCTGGCAAGCAATTAGAATGGGGGCAGTCACCTGAATCCAATTAGGATTGAGCTCTTTAGAGCCTGGTTTCTTCAAAAGTCTTTAAAGGCCCGACCTATTTCTGATTCCTTTATTCCTTGGGTATAATCCTTAAATGGCTCTCACTCAAAAACTCACTTTATGAGGGCTGTTTCTTCTTGACAAGCCCTCAAGGCTCATTTCTGTTTGTGAGACTCTGAAAGACTCTGCTTACTTCCATAATCTCTTGGTTCTGTAGTTATTGGTTCAGTTTCTGTCTATGCTGCTATTTGCCAATTAGTGAATGCCTTGAGGGGATAAGTCACTCCAAGGGTTGGGCTGCTTCCCTTCTCTACAACTAACCCAAGCTCTCCCTGAAGTCCTGAACTCCAGTTTTACTTCCCCAACTCCATGATACTATTAAAAGCACTGCTCAGTTTCTCTTAGTAGCTATTTTCTGCTAGGCTTCCCAGCTTCTCTATCCCTGGGTTTTATGAATCAGCATTATGGAATTGCCTTGAGTGGAAAATCTGCATAGAATGTCTGAATCACCTCAATGGATTTCTCTTCTCTCCAACTTCTATGACCCTGAATCTTGACTGCCTTAAGACCCTCAAACAGATGTCTCTTGTATCTTGTCCAGTGTTTATAGTTGTTTTCAGTGGTAGAGTAATGTAAAACAAACAGGCACTTTCATACTGGAAGCAGACCTGTCCATATCCTTCTTTTAAACTTGGCTTTTTACACTGATAGATTATAAACTCTCAGACAGGAGTAATTATATCTTATTTTCCTTTATATTTCTACCATAGCATCTTCCATAGCATCTAGCTTTTAGTGGCACACAGTGTTTACTGAATGTATGAATGAATACATAAATGAATGAGCGAGTGACAAGAAAACCAGGTACAGAATAGGAGGCTATCTGAGCAACAGCTTTGGTCATCACATTCTTACTATGTATTTCACTAGGTAATTCCCTGCCCCAGAAATCTAGAAAGCAGCAAAGCAGAATAAAGCCTACAGCCATCCTAGTCTTTAGCTCGACAAAATACTCTCAGGGCATATGCTGATCATGGAGCCCTTGTGCTTGATATTAAGATACAAGGAAGGATAAAACCTTTTCTCATCCCTCCAAAGGGCCATAAACATAACAAAGGGCTAAGTATTAATGAATGAATGAATGAATAACAGAGAAGAGGGAAAGTCAATGGATTTTGACTGCAAAATATGGTTGTGAGGAGGATGTTTCTAGGGAGGGAATGGAGTGAGTGAAGGTGTAAAAGAGTAAACATAGAAAGGACACACCAAGTAGCTGAATTACCCTGCAGCCTCAGGATGTGTAGGGGAGGAATCTGAGGCAGTACTGGTGGAGCTGGCTCCATGAGGTGAAGGGCCTTAAATGGACATCTGGTGTTTGCACTTACCTGAGAGGCAGTGGGGAGCCACTGAAGGATTTTGACCAGGAAAAAATAACATGGTTGGCTCTGTAGTGAAAACTTTGTAGAATACCTTAGAAGGAGGAGGGAGATGGGGATATCTGTCTTCCCTTTCGCTGTCCTCCCTACCCAACCAGGATCAAACACCCAGAGTCTGAAAAATACCCCTCTGCCCTGTTTCTGAAGGTGCCTGATTGACAACACAGAGTTCATCAGTAAGTCTGCCCTGCAAAACTTATCTCTCCACAAAAATGGCCCCTGCTTTCCTCCCAGACACACTTCTATCTGATTGTTACCACTATGTGTAACTGAGCAGGACTTTATGGGGCCTCCCCAGGACAGGCACTTCACCCATATCCTCTGCTTTAGCTTCTCTCTGAAGTACCCAGATAACAGTATTTGAGGCACATTTCCTGAGTTGTTTTACAGATGTGAAAACCTCCCACTAAATGGAAGATGTTAACTACTTGATGACCTGGAGCCTCCTGGAGCCTAAGGGCTCATAATGTTAACCCCTGTGACACCACCCTGTTACCTCTCCATCAGCCAGTCAGAGAATTGTGCATGAGCTGATTACATACCCTGCGACCCCTTCCCTCCCCAGGCATTTAAAAAATGCTTTGTGGAGGGAATTCCCTGGCGGTGCAGTGGTTAGGGTTCTGAACTTTCACCGCCTTTCACTGGAGAGGGTGCGGGTTCAATCCCTGGTCAGGAAACTAAGATACTGAAAGCCAAGTGGTGTGGCCAAAAAAAAGCTTTGATGAATTTTAGAGCATAAGCCACCCGTCTCCTTGCATGACGCTGCAACAAATCTTTCTCTGCTCCAAACTCTGATGTTTCAGTTTGTTTGGACTCACTGTTCATCGGGCACACGTACTTGCACTAATGTATGTATCTGCTCAAGACATTTGCCCCTCGAACCTATTTCTGTTTCAACACTCATGTTAGAGAACCAGAGCCTCCCTCCCCAATTCCTAGTGTGGGCACTTTAGCTTGTTCTGCATGCCCTTGGGTCCCTTCTCTAGGAGCCGCAGGCTTTGACCCCTGAGATAGATTGTTGGTCCCTCAGGAAATGTATATATCAATTGTACTTAAGAATTGCTCAACACACTGGAGGAATGCTATCAGTTATTTTTCTTCTTTCTTTTATTGATAATTTTAAATGTTTGCTATCGTTTTTTCAAAAAATAGAAAATATAGAAAGAAGAAAAATGTAGCCCATAATCCCACCCATAATACCACAACTATAAATAACATTTTGATAATTTTTTTTCTAGAATCTAGACATAATTTTCTTTCTTTCTTTTAAAAAATATTTGTGGGGCTTCCCTGGTGGTGCAGTGGTTGAGAGTCTGCCTGCCGATGCAGGGGACACACGTTCGTGCCCTGGTCCAGGAAGATCCCACATGCCATGGAGCAGCTAGGCCTGTGAGCCATGGCCGCTGAGCCTGTGCATCTGGAGCCTGTGCTCTGCAATGGGAGAGGCCACAACAGTGAGAGGCCCACATACCACAAAAAAATAAAAAATAAAATAAATTAAAAAAATAAAAAATATTTGTAATCGTACACAATATACACTTTGGTACCCTATTTTTTCCTCTTGGAATTATATTGCAATGTTTTTTCTGCTTTATTTCACATGATTTTTAGAATTGGCATGGAGTTGTTGTCAGGAGGATGTACTATAACAGGGAAGAGCAAAATCTGACTCCATGTTGGATCTGTTTCTTTGACTTTAACCTTTGCTTTTCATTGCTTTTGTTACTATAATCATACATAATGGTCTGCCTCAGGGAACCCTGCCCCTCTGCCTGAATGTTAAACTAATGGGCCTTTGTTCAGCTCACAGGGAGACAATCTGACCCTGCCCACGTATGAATGGCTGTAGAAAGGAAGAAATTCTCACATACCCTCCCCAGTGCTGGCCAAGCCAGGCAAAACTAACGGCCCTTTTACTTTACTTCCTCACCTCCTCCCCATCTCTGTTCTATAAAAGAAGCTGGCATCCAGAGCCCGGTAAGATGGTTTTGGGGACACTAGTCTGCCATCTTCTCAGTCTTCCAGCTTTCCGAATAAAGTCGCTATTCCTTGCCTTAACATCTCATCTCCCTATTTATTGGTCTGTTGTGTGGCAAGCAGAGTGAGCTTGGACTTGGTAACAGTACTATAAATCAAGAAAAGAAAGATCAGGATATAATCTTCATCTTCAAGTAAATAAAAAAATCTAACATGTAGCACACTGGCTTTCAAATCCTGATTCCACCATATATAGTCTGGGTGAGCTGGGACAGGATGTTTAATTTTTCCACGTCTCAGTTTCTTTATCCATAAATGGAGAGGGTATCACCTTTTCCTCATAGCAATGCAGAAGGATTATAGTTGCTGATACACCTGAGTGTTGAGTCCAGTGCCTGGCCCATGGTCAGCACTCAGAAAGCACTACTGCTATTAATTATTACCAATAAAAGAGAGAATGCTTGAGGACACTTAGTAAAGCACTATACAAATATCAGGAATGATTACTATTTTTTTTTAATTTTAGTAAGAGCTCTTTTTTTAATATAAATTTATTTATTTTTGGCTGCATTGTGTCTTTGTTGCTGCACATGGGCTTTCTCTGGGGCTACTCAGAGAAAGCAGGGGCTACTCTTCATTGTGGTGCACAGGCTTCTCATTGCAGTGGCTTCTCTTGTTGTGGAGCACAGGCTGTAGGCATGTGGGTTTCAGTAGTTGTGGCATGCTGGCTCAGTAGTTGTGGCTCATGGGCTCTAGAGCACAGACTCAGGAGTTGTGGTGCATGGGCTTATTTGGTCCATGGCATGTGGGATCCTCCTGGACCAGGGCTTGAACCTGTGTCCCCTGCATTGGCAAGTGGATTCTTAACCACTGTGCCACCAGGGAAGCCCCAGGGATGATTAATATTAAGAAGGCATCTGATTTCTGAAAATAAAACAACTCACAAGCAGCTCAAATACATCTAAAATGTACACTCAGAGATTCATAGTTAAAAACAACAAATCTGTGTCTAATTATTTGGTTACTTGACCACAATCTGGAATTTTCAGCTTCCTTTGCTTGATCATCAGCATTAAGATGGCCCTTGGGATGGTTCAGTACAATGAAAATTAATGATATAGACATTTTACTGAAGTTTTGCTATGGTAAAATGTTTTAATAACTTGTCCCTGCTCTTTTAGTCCAATATGAAAGAAATTTAGTCAAATGAGAGGTCAGTAAGCAATCAGCAGAGGTTTGAAAGAGAAAAGGAAGGAGTGCATAGCCATGACAGAGATCATGAGAACAGAATATCGGAACTAGAAAAGATTGAATGATATGGGGTCATATCCAGATTCTATAGCTTCCTCGCCTTGTGACTTTGGGCAAATTCTTTGACCTCACTATGCATCATCTGTAGACTGGAAATAATAAGACCCATTTTTAAGAATATGGTGAGTTTGGGAGGTAATGTAGTTAGACACCTGACACCTGGTACATTGTAGATGCTCATGAATGATAATTTGCTTTCATTAATGCAGGCTGGATTAGTTTTCAGGCAGGCATACTTGAACATAGTAAAATCACAGTGCAGCACGAGAGAGTTAATGTTGCTATAGAATAGGGGTCAGCAAAGTATGGTAGGTGGCCCAAATTCAGCCCACTACCTGTTCATTTGGGGGTTTTTTTAGTTTTTTTTCTTTTTTAAAAATTTATTTATTTACTTTTTGGCTGTGTTGGGTCTTTGTTGCTGCATGTGGGCTTTCTCTAGTTGCAGGGATTGGGGGTTACTCTTTATTGCAGTGCATGGGCTTCTCATTGTGGTGGCTTCTCTTGTTGCAAAGCATGGGCCCTAGAGCACTCAGAGTTCAGTAGTTGCGGTGTGTGGGCTCATTAGTTGTGGCTTGCAGGCTCTAGAGCACAGACTCAGTAGCTGTAGTGCATGGGCTTAATTGCTCTGTGGCATGTGGGATCTTCCTGGACCAGGACTTGAACCCGTGTCCCCTGCATTAGCAGGCAGATTCTTAACCACTGTGCCAGCAGGGAAGTACCATACTGCCTGTTTTTGTGAATAAAGTTTTATTAGAACATTGCCATGCTCATTCATTTACATATTGTCTATGGCTGTTTTCATGCTGCAAAGGCAAAGATGCATAGTTGGGACACAGACCATACAACCTGCAAGTCTAAACTATTCACCATCTGACCTTTATAGGAAATGTTTCTCAACCTCTCCTTCAGAGACAGATTCAACTGCTTATACAGCACCCCATCGAACTAGCATCATGGCAATATTTAAAAATACAGCTTACAATGATCATGATTACATATATGAAGAGCACCACGTGAGAATCAGTTCCAACACACCGTCGTGAATACTTTCTCAGGAAAGGGAGGAGAAAGAACACTTTGTCAGCTTGAATGTTCCAAAGGGATTACATTCATATCTCTACTTGTTAGATTAATCACCAACTATTGCTAATGTAATAAATGTGATTTAGGAGTTAAAAAGCCTATCTCTCCACAAAGTGAATTTCCTTAACAGTAGACAAATAAGTTATTTCTTGCAAGCCTCGTCTATTTTATATGTGGCTCTCATAAAGCCTACTTCTCAGATTTAAAAGACTCTGGGTTTCCATCCTGAATAGATAGCTGCTGGTTTCCTGGACAGCATTGGTAAGAGGAGTTTAAAATGACAGAAAATGACAAAAAAGGGACATTAACTGTCATTGTGGTTTTCAAAAGTACTATTATACTCCACAATAGCAGTTCTCAAACTTTTTGGTCTCAGGACCCTTTTACACTTAAAAATTACTGAAGACACCAAGGAGCTTTTATTTATGTGGATTATATCTGTCAATATTTTACCATATTTTAAATTAAAACTGAGAAATTTAAAAAATATTCATTTGCTATTTCATTTTAAAAGTAGTAAAGATAAACCTATGACATAATAAAAAATAACATTTTAATGGAAAATAATTATATTTTCAAAATGTATAAAATTGTCAGGAGAATGATATCATTTTACATCTTTGTAAATCAATTTAATGACTGAATCAATAGAAAGCAGCTGGATTCTCATATCTGCTGTTGCATTCAATCTGTTGTGATACTAGGCATCATGTAGCTTCTGGAAAACCACTGTACACATGTGACAGAATGAGAATGAAGAAAGAAAATAATGTCCTAGTATTACTATGAAAATGGTTTTGACCTCATGCATTCTTCTGAAAGGGTCTTGGGACCTGGGACCACACCTTGAGGACTGCTGACTTGTAGCATATGTACCCTCACCTTCCTCTTCTCTGGCTCCCCACTTCCCCAAAATACACGGGAACATAACCAAGTTCTCCACAGCCCAAGACCAGTCCAACTTGTATTCATTAACCCTCTTCCCTGAAGAAAATTTAGATTGTAGTTAGGCAACCTGATTGAGTCCCTCTCTGTTACTGATTATCTGTGAGTGTGTGTGTGTGTGTGTGTGTGTGTGTGTGTGTATGGCCTTTGGTAAGTCATTTCACATCTCTGAACCTCGATGTTCTCATATGTAAAAGAGGGCAATTGTATTAGGCAGAGCTTTCTACCAGAGGTATGTGGATACCTGGAGGTTACCAGAGTTACTGCAAGGGGAGTGGGGTTCCAGATCTCCATAACTATTGTCTGAATTGGATATAGTGTATTTTCCCCACATATTCATACTGCAATTTTCAAATGTATACAGAAATTAGTTGCTCTCATGATACTAATTGGCAAAATGTTTTAAATTAAGAGATTTATTTCAGTGGCTTTTAGTCATGGTCTATTTTCTCAATTAATATAATATTAACTGTTAACATGCAGGTAGCTACACCCTCATTTAGTGCTAAAGGCTAGAAGGAGGTCCTCCTTGGGAACCTCTGGGAACGCTTTTACCAGCTGTGACATGAAATAATTGAAAGCAGCCAGATTCTCATATCTGTTGTATTCTCATATCTCATATCTCTGTATTCTCATATCTCTCATATCTATTCTGATTCTATCACAAAAATACTGTGGTAGGTTGATTTTCTACCACAATGTCCACTGTCCACACGCTTTTCTACATTATGACTCCCCCATCAAGGCATGGAGTCGCTCTCCTCCCCTCGACTCTGGGCTGCCTTATGACTCACTTGCATGACTTTGAAGCCTAGGTCAGAAAAGGCCACACAGCTTTTCTTTGCTTCTCTTGGGATGTTCTCTTTGGGAAAAGCCAGCCACAAGGCAGAAAGTGTGACAAACCTAAGACCACCATGAAGGCAGTCTAGCTGACCGAGCTGGTGGAGCCAAGCCTTCCAGCCATCCCATGTGCCAGGCATGTGAGTAAAGCTCTTCCACCAGCTGAGTATAACTGAAGACTTGTCCAGTTGAAACCTGCCTGAATTTCTAACCTCAAAATTATGACATATAATAAAGTAGTTGTTAGTATAAGTTGCCCGGTTTTGAGGTGGTTTGTGATGCAGCAATACATAAATGAGCAGCAGTGTCTTTGTGTAAATAATCCGGCCTTCCTGAGCCTCTGTTTCCTGAAGAGGTTGTGTGAGATGATCTTCATGGTACCATCTTGCTCCTCAACTCTACAACTTTGCCCTCTCTCCACTTGAGACCATACATCCCCCAGTCCACTGGAGCAGTGGCCTCTGTTTTGGTCTGAACAGGGTCCGCTCCCCTATGAGTGACTGAGTCTGGGAAAGATACCACCATATTATGGAGGACCTGGGGTCTCCAGCTCCATGATATCGGGGTCTCAGCAATGAGCAATTGAGGTCCCTGGACAATCAGCACAGCCGAGGGTGGGAACGGCCATCGAGAACCACGGTAAGTGCTTCATGGGGCTCTTTCAGTTCTGTGAGCAAGCAAGCACTCATTTGAATGAAGGGAAACTGCTCAAACACCTTAGAGCCAATGTACCCACTAACAAACCCCCATAGCCCCTTGCATTATAACAAAAGTCAGCTAGAGGACATGACTAAGTGGAAAGAAGCCATTATAAGCCATTAAGTGAGTAGCTTAAAACTGCAACACACTGACCCAATGGCTTGTAATTGTCACCAGGAAAGATGTTACAAAGCAGTCTGGTGAGTTATTCTGAAACTTGAAGATGATGGGAGAGAAAGAGCACGGTGATCACAGGAAGTGAGGGATAAGAGCTTACACCCCACAGATATCAACGCACTCTACAGTTCCCAGCACCTCGCTCACCTAATGTCAAAAGGTAGCAGTTTGTGAAAGTGTCACACAATCCCCTCAGGACAAAAACAATCCAAATATAATTCTTTCTTAAGAACAAAGTCTCCTAATGTCCCCAGGCAGAATGGATTAACCTTTTCAGGATTCTCTGATTGTGTATCATCCTCTTATGGCTCTAGTATCATTATATCACTTGTTGTTGAAATTGATGTGTCACTTAGATGGTGAATTCCAGGTTGTGAGTGTAAGAGTAGTTCAAAGTGTGCCCTTTTCCCACCAACTGATGCATAACAAGCATACAACAAAGGTTTGGTAAATGAATGATGAACGAGTGGATAAATGAACAAATAAGAGAGTGAATTAATGAATGCATAAATGGACTGAGTACTTTTTGTAGGTGAAAATGAACTATGCCAGGATATAAACTGCTGCTTAAGGCTATGGGGAATTGCTTGAGTGCTTTACCTTTTTCAGCCTAATGCCTGTAAGCAATTGTTTGAAAAAGCAGTCCCACATCCCTGTATTGCCTCTTCCTTAGTTGTATGCTTGGAAAATGGAGTCCTTTGTGAATACATTTATGGATATGATGTGCTTTTTGACTCAAGGATATGGTTGGAGGGAAATAATAAATATATGGTGAGGTTGGAGAGGAAACTTTTTTTTAAAGGGGTGGAGACTGTAGAACTTTTTCTGTATATACAAGATTAATACGGCCTGTGATAGGGTGGAAGTTGTGAGATACAACAGAAAGAGAACACATGGGAGTCAGACTGACATGGGACTGAGTCCTCAGTTTTACCACCAACTAGCAGGGTATGGTGGCCATAAGCACGTGCTTTGCAGACCTCCTACTCCAGGGAGTGTAACCTACCATAGACCCCAGCTGCTGTGCTCCGAACTCCATCACTGCCCTCAGTCCAAGGCCAGGCTGCCTGTGGGCTGCTCCCAGCTGGTGCTGTGTGTGCAGGGGATATAAAGGCACTCATGGGAGACAAAGGACTCTCTTGCTGGCTAATTTTTGCTCTAGGACTCCTTCATGGCCTTGTGGAACCTTCCTTAGACTACATGGCATTGCAGGAGCTGCCATTTCTCTCCTGCTCTCCTTTACTTACATTCAGACTTACATTGTGGTCTGTCAGCTCTCCCAGATTTCCTCC
>NW_006788513.1:310324-325737 GCF_000442215.2 Lipotes vexillifer | reverse complement strand
TCCCTACACACTCATTTCTTCTAATAAAATCCTTGCATTGTTAACCCTGTCTTGTTGTCTCTTTCTTGGACTATCTGGACAACACATGGAGTGACCTTAGACAATTACTTCATCTTTGAATCTGTTTCTTCACCAAGGTCTAAACAGGGTTAATAATACCTGTTACATGGGTGCTATAAGTATGACTAACTGTGATCATACTTGAAAGGCTCTTAACCAGGTACCTGGCAAATATAGATACTTAATAAATGTCACTTTTCTTCCCTTTCACATCTCCTCTTTTCCTTTGAAAATTTCCTAGCACTGGGGTTAAATTGCATTTACTTATGCACATATGACCTGTGGCATTTGGGAAGAAATGAAGTCTTAGTGTAATAAAGTGGTCCTGTTTTAATTATAGTTCCTCCCACTTCTCATTAACTGCTTCTCAATTTGGGGGAAGCTTAACTTTGCAGACCTCTCTGAAATCTTTGATGTGTTTAATAATGTGAGTTGAAAGGGAAAAAAATAGCTGTGAGGGAGAACCTTATTAAGCTTTGTGTGCTAGTTTTATTACTACCTTCAATAAAGCTGATGCCAAACACTTTACCTTGTCATCCAGTTTCCGTGCGTTGAAAGCAAGTTCAACATAGTCATCATTGCCAGATAATTCCTCAGCAATCACCTAAAGGAAAAAGGACGCATCAGGTGCAGTGGCAGTTGGACAACTAAGCCCAGGAATTCATGAACAATTTATCTTATGTTTGATCCAAAAATCAACAAAGACTGACATTTGGCATGGAGTTTCCCACAACACAGTGAAGAGGGCACAGCATCAACAGGTGTACAGGGAACTCCCTAGAACAGACCACAGAAGATAACTAGATCTCATCTGTGCTGAGCATGAGAACATGAGATATGGGGTGTAAGCTAAGGGAAGAGGTTTTGGAGGAGCAATTAGGAAGAGCTTCTTCCTTCAAAGGTCACAAAACACTGAATGGCACGTCCATATAATTATATACATTGTCTTCTTTGGGAAGTGACAAAAAAGGAGCAGCAGGCAGCAATATTTCTTCACTGTTTTGAATCACACCAACAAGGGACAGGGAATAAACTGGTTTCTACATCCCTTCCAGACCAACGATTATAAGGTCATCAAAGAAATGTTCTAATTCCACTGTTTCAAAAAGACTGTCCTTGGGCTTTGAGAGAGAGAGAGAGAGGGGGAGAGAGAGAGAGAGAGAGAGAGAGAGAGAGAGAGAGAGAGAGAGAGAATAAGGAACTAAACCCTTAACTCTCAAGAACAGAGAATTCCTGACAAAGACTTTGACATAAGTGAAGAGATAATAACCTATCACCCTTTTTCATAAAATATCACTTCCCAGTATTGAATAGTGACTCTCAAAACCTTGGAACAGAAACTGGTGGAAAAGAAGTGAGGAGACAGGCCTGAGGAGTAGAGGCGGGAGTTTCGAGACTAAGGTGGCGTGAGAGCCATGTGGAGGACAGGATCTTGGGGCTCTAGCCAGGTGTCAGGGCTATGCTACTGAGGTGGAAGAGCCAAGTTCATGACACTGGCCCACCAGCTCCATGTAATATCAAATGGGAAAAATCTCCCAGAGATCTCCATCTCAATGCCAAGACCCAGCTCCACTCAACGAACAGTAAGCTGCAGTGCAGGACACCCTACTCCAAAAAACTAGCAAGACAGGAACACAACCCCATCCATTAGCACAGAGGCTGCTTAAAATCATAATAAGGCCACAGACACCCCAAAACACACTACCACACGTGGACTTGCCCACCAGAAAGACAAGAACCAGCCTCATCCAGCAAAACACAGGCACTAGTCCCCTCCACCAGGAAGCCTACACAACCCAATGAACTAACCTTAGCCACTGGGGACAGACACCAAAAACAATGGAAACTACGAACTTGCAGCCTGCAAAAAGGAGATCCAAAAAACAGAAGGTTAAGCAAAATGAGAAGACAGAGAAACACACAGCAGATGAAGAAGCAAGGCAAAAACCCACCAGACTTAACAAATGAAGAGGAAATAGGCAGTCTACCTGAAAAAGAATTCAGAATAATGATAGCAAAGATGATCCAAAACTTGGAAATAGAATAGAGAATATACAAGAAACCTTTAACAAGGACCTAGAAGAACTAAAGAGCAAACAAACAGTGATGAACAACACAATAAATGAAACTAACAATTCTCTAGAAGGGATCAATAGCAGAATAACTGAGGCAGAAGAGAAAAGTGACCTGGAAGATAGAATAGTGGAAATAAATTCTCTGGAAGGGATCAATAGCAGAATAACTGAGGCAGAAGAACAGAAAAGTGATGTGGAAGATAGAATAGTGGAAATAATTACTGCAGAACAGAATAAAGAAAAAAGAATTAAAGGAATTGAGGACAGTCTCAGAGACCACTAGGACAACATTAAACGCACCAACATTCGAATTATAGGGGTCCCAGAAGAGGAATAGAAAAACAAAGGGACTGAGAAAATATTTGAAGAGATTATAGTTGAAAACTTCCTTAATATGGGAAAGGAAATAGTTAATCAAGTCCAGGAAATGCAAAGAGTCCCATACAGCATAAATCCAAGGGGAAACACACCAAGACACATATTAATCAAACTATCAAAAATTAAATACAAAGAACAAATATTAAAAGCAGCAAGGAAAAAACAACAAGTAACACATAAGGGAATCCCCATAAGGTTAACAGCTGATATTTCTGCAGAAACTCTGCAAGCCAGAAGGGACTGGCAGGACATATTTAAAGTGATGAAGGAGAAAAACCTACAACCAAGATTAATCTACCCAGCAAGGATCTCATTCAGATTTGATGGAGAAATTAAAACATTTACAGACAAGCAAAACCTAAGAGAATTCAGCACCACCAAACCAGCTTTACAAGAAATGCTAAAGGAACTTCTATAGGCAGGAAACACAAGAGAAGGAAAAGACCTACAATAATAAACCCAAAACAGTTAAGAAAATGGTAATAGGAACATACATATCGATAATTACCTTAAATGTAAATGGATTAAATACTCCAACCAAAAGACGCAGACTGGCTGAATGGATACAAAAACAAGACCCGTATATATGCTGTCTATAAGAGACCATTTTGGACCTAGGGACACATACAGACTGCAAGTGAGGGGATGTAAAAAGATATTCCATGCAAATAGAAATCAAAAGAAAGCTGGAGTAGCAATTCTCATATCAGACAAAATAGACTGTAAAACAAAGACTAGTACAAGAGACAAAGAAGGACACTACATAATTATGAAGGGATCAATCCAAGATATAACAAGTGTAAATATTTATGCACCCAACATAGGAGCACCTCAATACATAAGGCAAATACTAACAGCCATAGAAGGGGAAATCGACAGTAACACAATTATTGTATGGGACATTAACACCCCACTTTCACCAAGGGACAGATGATCCAAAATGAAAATAAATAAGGAAACACAAGCTTTAAATGATACATTAAACAAGATGGACTTAATTGATATTTATAGGACATTGATCCAAAAACAACAGAATACACATTCTTCACAAGTGCCCATGTAACATTCTCCAGGATAGATCATATCTTGGGTCACAAATCAAGCCTTGGTAAATTTAAGAAAACTGAAATTGTATCAAGTATCTTTTACGACCACAATTCGATGAGACTAGATATCAATTATAGGAAAAAATCAGTAAAAAATACAAAAACATGGAGGCTAAACAATATGCTTAAATAACCAAGTGATAACTGAAGAAATCAAAGAGGAAATCAAACAATATCTAGAAACAAATGACAATGAAAAAACGATGACCCAAAACCTATGGGATGCAGCAAAAGCAGTTCTAAGTGGGAAGTTTAGATCAATACAATCCTACCTTAAGAAACAAGAAACAACTAAAATAAACAACCTAACTTTACACCTAAAGCCATTAGAGAAAGAAGAACAAAAATACCCCAAAGTTAGCAGAAGAAAAGAAATCATATAGATCAGATCAGAAGTAAATGAAAAGGAAATGATGGAAATGATAGCAAAGATCAATAAAACGAAAAGCTGGTTCTTTGAGAAGATAAACAAAATTGATAAACCATTAGCCAGACTTATCAAGAAAAAAAGGAAGAAGACTCAAATCAATAGAATTAGAAATGAAAAACTAGAAGTAACAACTGACACTGAAGAAATACAAAGGATCATGAGAGATTACTACAAGCAACTCTATGCCAATAAAATGGAGAGCCTGGAAGAAATGGACAAATTCTTAGAAATGCACAACCTTCTGAGTCTGAACCAGAGAGAAATAGAAAATATAAACAGACCAATCACAAGCACTGAAATTGAAACTGTGATTAAAAATCTTCCAACAAACAAAAGCCCAGGACCAGATGGCTTCACAGGAGAATTCTATCAAACATTTAGAGAAGAGCTACCACCTATCTTTCTCAAACTCTTCCAAAATATAGCAGAGAGAGGGACACTCCCAAACTCATTCAACAAGGCCACCATCACTCTGATACCAAAACCAGACAAAGATATCACAAAGAAAGAAAACTACAGGCCAATATCACTAATGAACATAGATGCAAAAATCCTCAACAAAATAGTAGCAAACAGAATCCAACAGCACATTAAAAGGATCATACACTATGATCAAGTGGGGTTTATCCTAGGAGTGCAAGCATTCTTCAATATACGCAAATCAATCAATGTGATACACCATATTAACAAATTGAAGGAGAAAAACCATATGATCATCTCAATAGATGCAGAGAAAGCTTTTGACAAAATTCAACTCCCATTTATGATAAAAACCCTCCAGAAAGTAGGCATAGAGGGAACTTTCCTCAACATAATAAAGGCCATATATGACAAACCCACAGCCAACATTGTCCTCAATGGTGAAAAACCGAAAGCATTTCCACTAAGATCAGGAAAAAGACAAGGTAGCCCACTCTCACCACTATTATTCAACATTGTTTGGGAAGTTTTAGCCACAGCAATCAGAGAAGAAAAAGAAAGAAAAGGAATCCAAATTGGAAAAGAAGTAAAGCTGTCACTGTTTGCAGATGACATGATACTATACATAGAGAATCCCAAAGATGCTACCAGAAAACTAGTAGAGCTAATCCATGCATTTGGTAAAGTAGCAGGATACAAAATTAATGCACAGAAATCTCTTGCATTCATATACACTAATGATGAAAAATCTAAAATTGAAATTAGGAAAACACTCCCATTTACCATTGCAACAAAAAGAATAAAATATCTAGGAATAAACCTACCTAAGGAGACAAAGACCTGTATGCAGAAAATTATAAGACACTGATGAAAGAAATTAAAGATGATACAAATAGATGGAGAGATAGACCATGTTCTTGGATTGGAAGAATTAGCATTGTGAAATGACTCTATTACCCAAAGCAATCTACAGATTCAATTCAATCCCTATCAAACTACCACTGGCATTTTTCACAGAACTAGAAGCAAAATTTTCACAATTTGTGTGGAAACAAAAAAGACACCTAATAGCCAAAGCAATCCTGAGAAAGAAAAACTGGGCTGGAGGAGTCAGTCTCCCTGACTTCAGACTATACTACAAAGCCACAGTAATCAAGACAGTATGATCCTGGCACAAAAACAGAAACATAGATCAATGGAACAGGATAGAAAGCCCACAGATAAACCCATGCACATATGGTCAACTTATCTTTGATAAAGGAGGCAAGAATATACAGTGGCGAAAAGACAGTCTCTTCAATAAGTGGTGTTGGGAAAACTGGACAGCTACATGTAAAAGAATGAAATTAGAACACTCCCTAACACTATACACAAAAATAAACTCAAAATGGATGAAAAACCTAAATGTAAGGACAGACACTATCAAACTCATAGAGGAAAACATAGGCAGAACACTCTGACATAAATGACAGCAAGATCCTTTTTGACCCACCTCCTAGAGAAATGGAAATAAAAACAAAAATAAACACATGGGACCTAATGAAACTTAAAAGCTTTTGCACAGCAAAGGAAACCATAAACAAGACAAAAAGACAACCCTCAGAATGGGAGAAAATATTTGCAAATGAATCAACTGACAAATGATTAATCACCAAAACATACAAGCAACGCATGCAGCTCAATACCAAAAAAAAGAAACAACCCAATCCAAAAATGGGCAGAACACCTAAATAGACATTTCTGCAAAGAAGTTATACAGACTGCCAACAAACACATGAAAGAATGCTCAACATCATTAATCATTAGAAATGCAAATCAAAACTACAATGAGATATCATCTCACACCGGTCAGAATGGCCATCTTCAAAAACTCTACAAACAATAAATGCTGGAGTGGGTGTGGAGAAAAGGCAACCCTCTTGCACTGTTGGTGGGAAAGTAAACTGATACAGCCACTATGGAAAACAGTATGGATATTCCTTCAAAAACTAAAACTAGAACTACCATACGAGCCAGCAATCCCACTACTGGGCATACACCCTGAGAAAACCATAATTCAAAAACTTCATGTACCAAAATGTTCACTGCAGCTCTATTTACAATAGCCAGGACACAGAAGCCACCTAAGTGTCCATCAACAGATGAACGGATAAAGAAGATGTGGCACATATATACAATGGAATATTACTCATCCTTAAAAAGGAACGAAACTGAGTTATTTGTAGTGAGGTGGATGGACCTGGAGACTGTCATACAGAGTAAAGTAAGTCAGAAAGAGAAAAGCAAATTCCGTATGCTAACACATATATATGTAATCTAAAAAGAAAATGAAGAAAAACAGTCAGAAGAACCTAGGGGCCAGACGGGAATAAAGATGCAGACCTACTAGAGGATGGACTTGAGGATATGGGGAGGGGGAGGGGTGAGTTGGGAAGGAGTGGGAGAGTGGCATGGACATATGTGCACTACCAAGTGAAGATTGATGGCTGGTGGGAGGCAGCCGCATAGCACAGGGAGATCAGCTCGGTGCTTTGTGACCACCTAGAGGGGTGGGATAGGGAGGGTCAGAGGGACAGATATGCAAGGGGGAGTAGATATGGGGACGTATGTGTATGTATAGCTGATTCACTTTGTTATAGAGCAGAAACTGGCACACCATTGTAAAGCAATTATACTCCAATAAAGATGTTAAAAAAAAAAGTCAGTAGAAAAACAACAATAACAACAACAAAAATATAAGGCCCAGTGTAGCTGCATATAGGTTAAACCACTTCTAAATCATGTTAGGACTTCACCATGCATTCGGAGGCCGTAATGTGTGGACACCCTTATCAAATTTGTTATGTGGAGACACTGAGCTTTAATTCAATTTTATCTCCATTCTATCTGAGATTAACTTTTCCATTATGAGTTGGATTCATCTGTTCTGAGTACACATTGGTAGCCTCTGGAAATTTTTATTTTATGCATAATATTAAAGCTAAAGCAGTTGTCTAAAGAGGGAAGGATCCCTCCAAATGTGTGATCACCTGAAGGGTAGGGAACATGGGTCCAGATACATAGTGGAAACTGAAGAACTACTTGATAAACCAGAAATCATCATATTTACATTTTTCATTCAATTCTCTTTTGTCCCATATCATCTTAATGCCTCTTACACTCCATTTGAGCTGAGGTCTTTAACTGTTTTGTGGTTACAGACACCTTTGGAATGATGATGAAAGTTATGACCTCCATTTGCAAAGCCTAGAAAATTGTGCACATACTTTCAAGTGTTTTCCAGAAGCTATGGAAGCCATTGTTCTGATCCAAGGACACAGGATTAAGAGGAGTATTTAAATATTTAAAATTAGGAAGGAGATTAAGTTTTTCTGGGCTTTGTAGAGAAAGGAAATTCCCAGGAAGTCTTAGAGAAAAGTGACAAGATGAGCTTTTGTTCACCTGCAAAAGAACCGTGGCAGATCTCACACCTGGGTTCACCATCCCAAGTCTTATCTAGTATTGTAGGCTTTGGTAGTGAGCCCGTGGGTCCATGGATTTTTAGAGCACCAATGGCGTCTTTAAAGACTGTTTGAGGGCCTCCCTGGTGGCGCAGTGGTTGAGAGTCCGCCTGCTGATGCAGGGGACGCGGGTTCGTGCCCCGGTCTGGGAGGATCCCACATGCCGTGGAGCGGCTGGGCCCGTGAGCCATGGCCGCTGAGCTTGCGCGTCCGGCAACGGGAAAGGCCACGACAGTGAGAGGCCCACATATCGCAAAAAAAAAAAAAAAAAAAAAAAAAAAAAAAAGACTGTTTGAACCATTTGTTCATGATTGAACGTGGCAGTCAAGAATAAGCTCTGACATGACTGCATCATTTTAATATTTAATATTCAAGCCAACAAACTCAGCTAAGTGCTTGTGAGAATGGTCCTAACTTTCACCAGTGGAAATAAAATATTTTTGAATTTTTCCTTTAAAAAATGGCTTAAATTTTTAAAAAAATGAATCAGTCACTTTCTAGTTAAAAAGGAATGTTCAGAGGAACTTAGGAGGTTTTCCTCCCGAGACAATCTGCCTTGCAATCAATTCAGATTCTCCTGGTACTTTTTTCTACCTATTACTATTATTTTTTGTCCACACAGCTAAATGGTTAGACTATCTTTCTTAAGGGTGCTAATACAAGATGCCAAAGTTTCAAATACTGGAGTTCTACTTGAACATTTAATATTTTATTTAGAAATACTTCCAGTATTGCCTTATAGAACATTCTGCAATGACAGAAATATTCTGTAATCTGCACCATTCAATATAGCAGTGGCCAGCCACATGGAACTACTGAGCACTTGATACATGGATAGTGGAAGGAATGACTATTTGCTTTTATTTAATTTTAAGTTCAAATAATCACATGGCTACCAAATAGAACAGTGCGGTTCCAAACTATTATATTAGAGAGGAGAGTTAAATGCTGGGCTCTCTCATCCTTAGGCAACAGACCAAACCTTGGACTAAATGATATTAGAGCATTTTTTTTTTCTCAAGAAACTGAGAAAGAGGGAAAGGTAGCTTTTTTTGGCAGGGGGCTGGGGGTGGATAGGTAGCTCTGATGATTTGAAAACTCCAGGCAATTCTGTATTCTTACTGTGCTCAATAACTCCATCTTTGTCCCCTGCTAAAACCTACATTTAATTACAGAAATGCTTAGTTGAAGTGAATGGCCTCACTTTCAAATCCTTTTTTGTACAATGGAAAGGTCAAAATTGTATTGTCAGGAAGAAGAAAGATGGAAAAAAGAAAGGGCGACTGGGACAGTTGAGCAGTTGTGGGTTCAACTCCCAACATCCAGAGGGTCAGCTTCCCACGTGGCTGGGTCGGACCATCCAGCTCCATTTTGGGTGCTTGGGCAGGTGGCTGCTTAGGGAGGGCTCACCGTGATGGAGGATTTCCCTGCCGTGTTCCCATGCTTCAACAAGGATTTGGACAGCTTTCTCTGGGAAACAATCTGTACAAAAGGAAACACAAGGTGGAGATACTAGTCATATACTTGCAGGTATACTCTTTAGTATTTCCCTTACAAAATTTTTCACTTACAGCTCTCCTTGAAATTATGACATCAATGTTCATTTATTTTCCAAGGTTCTTCCACAAACCTCTCCTAAATACAGGTCATTCCCTTCTTTCCTCTTATGGCTTGTGCTGTAAGTGTGAGTGTGTAAGGGATTACAGATAATTCAGTACTAATGGAGGTGGCTTGATCATTGCTGAGACATTTATATTAAAATTAGACAAAACATGTTGGATATGTACATTAACATAAAGGAGATAAAGTTTCAGAATGATCTCAAATTAGCACTAAAACCTCTGTGCAGAGTGGAGGATGGAGTGAAGGGAGGAAAGAAACTCAAGGTCTAAATATACACTTCCTGTATCCATAACCTCTAGAGTTCTATTTTTAATATATTCAATAGGAAGCAATAAAGTAAGTCATGAGGAGACTGATGCTCAGACAAGCCAAAAGGAGTAACTGGGGTCCTCTCCACTGGGAGCTATTCTCAGCAGAACTTGCCCCATCCCCTCTTGTTTTCTTTTATGAAAGGGAAAGGTGGCAAGGCAGTGAGGCCCTGATGGGCCTGCACCCCATGACTCCCCAGGATTCCCAAAGGAGGCAAGGCTTAAAAGACTAAAGTGAAAGCTGTGCTCTGCTCTCGGCAGAGGGAGAGCATAGTCCTCTGCTGTGGGTGGCAGCTTCTACCTGGATGGCTCCAGTGATCCCCGCTTCCTGGTGTTCTTGCCATTGTGTAATTCCCTCCCCTTGAGTGTTGGGTGGATCCAGTGATTTGATTCCAATGAACAGAATACTACAAAAGTGATGGGATATCACTTCAGGGATTAGGTTCCAAAATCACTGACTTCCTTCTTGCTCATCATCTCTCATTCTCTCTCTTAGAGCCTTTGCTCTGGGGGAAGTAGGCTGCTAGGTTGTGAACAGACCTGTAGGAGCAGCCCACATGGCTAGGAATTGATGTCCCTACTCAACAACCAGTGAGAACCAGAGGCTAGCCAGCAGCCACACAACAGCCTGGAGCAGGTCCTCCCAAAAGGTGAGCCTTGAGATAACTGCACCTCGACAGCAGCCTTGCGAGAGACCCTGGTCCAGAGGACCCAGCCATGCTGCCCCAACTCCTGACACACAGAAGTTGTGAGATAATAAGTGTTTGTTTTTAAGCTTTCAACTTTTGCAGTAATTTTTAATGCAGCAATCAGTAAAAGTACACATAAGAAAGGGAAGGAGATCACTGTGAAGAATGGGGACATAAACCCATTCTCTGAAATCCTTATATATTTTGTCTCTGTGTTAGAGCAATAAAAATATTAGGAGTGTGCTAATATCAAATGCAAAAAGTTCAGAGACCTTCCCTAGGCCAAGCAGATTAAAGATCCTAATGTTCAGTCAGCTGTCATCTGAAGAAGGAGTGCTTCTATAAAGAATCACCAGGTGATGATGATGATGTTGATGACATCAATGAGAGCAATGGGAACTCCCATGTAAGTATACAGATCATATGGGAGATGCCTTATTCATTTCAAAAATAATTATCTAGTCCCCAAAATATAACAAACTTGGTGCTAGGCACTAAGATTAGAGTGGTAAGCAAAGTCAGATGCAATAGCTGACCTCATGGAGTTTACATTTTAGTGGGGGAGATAGTAATAAACCAAATGGTCAAATAAATATAACTTGTCACAAAGGAGAGATGCACTGGCCATGGTGGGGACGATGAATGCGGTGACTGAGAGTGGACCACTTATGAATCTCTGGCAGCAGTACAGGTGAGAGGTAATAGTGGCTATGGAGATGGGGAGAAGAGACTGGATTTATGAGATAGTTAGGTGTAAAATAGTCAGAATTTGGAAATGGATTGAATATGGAGAGACTGGAAGGCATCCTAAATGTATCACTGGATCAGAGAGTTATGCCCTTCAGTGAGTTAAGAGTCACAAGAAGGGGACATTAAATTGGAAGGCAAAGAACAAAGTTTGGGGCAGAAAACAGACTGGAGTAGGTTGAAGAGGAGAGAAAGAGGAAGAAAATGGACAAGAAGAAAATTCTTTCAATGAGTTTGGCTATATAGTGGGGGAGAGAGAATAGACCCTGAGGGGAAGGAGAAATTCAGTAAGTTTTTTGTCTTAGTGGTCATTTTGTTGTTAACTTTACAGCCCCACAAATTTGGTATTATTAATTTCCTTTTATAGAGGAGCAAAGTTGGACACAGGGAGTTTAAGTAACTTTCCTAAGGCCATAGAGCTAGGAGGGAGTGTGGCTGGGATTTGAACATAGGTCTGACTCCAGAAACTGATCTCCAGTTACATTATGACTGGTAAGCGAACTCCTAAAACAGGTTCAGAAAATGTGCACAGCTGGATTTGTACTACATGTGTTTGCTTTTAAGCCCTAGATCTCATGTTAGTGCTTAAGCCTCAGTGTGTAAGCATGGAGAAGATGGTAAAGAAATAATCAAGTTAAAGCTTAAGAATGAACTAATCTGGAGACACTGGCTTTGGTTAAGTGCAGTGTAGCATAATGATTAAGAACATAGGTTTTTGATTTATAGTTGACTATCAATAAAATGACATGAAAAAATTCAGATGATAAAAGAATTGGCTTTCCTTTCCATAGTTAATTCTGAATTCAAACTCACCTTTCCCACCCTACTCATTAAGAATGTTCCAGTGCTTTTAGTCCTATCAGCAAAATCATTATCCCCACCCCCTCAATTCTCAGATTGTCACTTGTTCTAGAAAAGTTACCATTTCCTAGAATATTGTAGACATTATTTTTTAACTTGAGATAAACCAAAACACAGGAAACACAGAAGACAAACAGCAAAAGGACATTAGAAGATTTTGTGGTTTCTCTCCAGGGGTTTTTCAGTGGGGAGTGGAAGGGAAGACACATGAATAGATGACAAAACAAGGGTCACTGATAAGCAGTAGCCAGGTCAGTATCTCTCTAAAGAAAGGTAACAGATTTATTTGGTAACATTATACCCTGTTCCCAAATAAATATGGTCTCAGAAATACTTTGGTCCACTGTCACTGTGTTTCATCCACATTGGTTATGTGGATGGTTATGTTCATCCTACCCCAATAACTTCAAGTGACCCCAACAACCTTGTCAGCCCTGAGATGATCCATGCATTGGGTTACCAGGTATTGGTGGACTGTCGTTACAGACTGTGTCTTCCAAGATCCACATTCTCTTTCTTCAAGGAAGACCAAGGATGGTACCAGGTCTTTCTCACGCTTTTTTAGAAATGCCAATGTTTCCATTTGTAGGGTCTGAAGAGAATGCTACCACGTACCACCTCCTGCCTTTTACAAATGCTAGGAAGACAAGCAATTTCCCAGGAAATATTCCTTCTTAAGAAATGGTCATATGGGTAAATAAGTGGCTAATCAAGCAGGGATTCAAACAAATATTGTACAGCCCCAGGCCTCCAACTCAGCTCCAAAGAATGAGTAATAATTAAGGTTTCAAACCTTTCATTGTAATGATTGACAATGTGTTGCCATTGGCATTGCCATTCTTAAGACTTCAAGCAAAAATAGTAGAATGCCCAGCTGAAGCAGCGATCTATAGAGAAAAGTCTATTTGTTGCCAATTCCCTTCTCACACAGGCTTTGTTGCAGCTGAAGCAACTGCATCATACTCAAAAACAGCCTTAGGTCATGTCAGAGGATGAAGGGTTTAGAGTGACAAGGACTTACACTTGACCCAGCTGATACTGAGGCCAACAAATAGGCAGCATTTAACACTGGGCTAAAGGGGGTGCACTTGTCAGAAGTCCTCTAATTTGATTCTTCTCACCCTATAGTGGGGTCACAGTTGCAACCCTTAGACTTCAAGGAAGGATGAAATATAGGGGGAGGAAACACTCTTATTAGCAAAGTCAAATCAGAGGGACATTAGCACCATCAAGTCCTTGATCTGCATTCACACATGGATCTGGGGAGGAAGTGCTTCTCTCCCTGTGAAGTGGGCGGTATTCTAACAGCAGGGATCCTCATTTTCAGGGAAGTCCCCTGTTTCATTTAGATAAATGAGAACAAAACCAGGAGAATAAAAAACATTTTGGTCAATATTTCAACAAGTGTTTGTTTATCTGGATTTGCTTACAAAGACTTTCAAAACAGTCATTTTGGGAACTAGACAGTCATCTTTCATGAGATCTCTTTTACTGAAAATATCTTCAGATTATTTCTGGAAATTGCTTTAAGACTCTATTGCAAAAACAAACATTTATTGAACAGCTTTTCTGTGCCAGGCACTGTTCTGAGATAACAGTGGTGGACAGGTGAAAACATAATTACAATACTTGACATTCGTACCTCTGTTAGCCAGAATTGATAATGCCCAAAGCATGTGTCAGAGAACTTTCATTTCTTAAAAGGTAAGTAAGTATTGTATGAAAAAGTCTTTGTGTAGATAAGTCTGGAAATCACACGATTAGAAAAAGTTTGGCATCTTTAATTGCAGGATATTAACAGAGCTTTAGTTGTGAATCACCCTGAGCACAGCCATGGATGGAGCATTCTTTATACTTTTTTGACCCCAGAACCTTTTGTCAAGGAGCATCCCTGGTGTTCTGAAAACTAGCAATTACTACTCCCATCACTACAGGGTACAACCAAGGGCTCCTGATGACTCCTGTAGCAACAGAGGGGGACCGGTCCAGGTTCTCTCAGGCCTGACTCTTGCAGAGCTGGCTGGGCTCCCAACAGCCAGCATTGGCATCTCTTTGCCTACAGGTTCTTCTGGAGTCTGTGCCCACTGTCCACAGGAACAGTAAGCTGAAAGTGGGGGGGGGGGTTAACACCCTTGGGAGCGGAGTCAACCAACCGATGGGCTTTGGCACAGAAATCCCCCAGCTCCTTTGGCCCAGGGATGGGGGTAACTCTGCGGTGTTTGTTCTGCACAGAAGTTGAGTTTTCCCAGTGGATGGAGCTCCAGTTACTCCCAGTGGTGATTCCTTAGACATCACAGCCTTTGCTTTATTGGCCACTCCCCCTTTCCTGCCACTTCTCCACTCCCTTTTTAGTGTTTCCTTCACTTTCCAAATAATCTACTTTCCAATCCTTGTCTGCTTCTGGGAGACACTACCAAAATTCAACTCTGTGTCAGATAATGTATTGAGCATTTCACATATATTATCTCATTTACTGTCATTTAATGAGCAAAACTCTCTCTTGCCCCAAGCAACTGGGATGAGAGGAGCAAGGCTTTGAGAAATTGAGTTTATCTAAGGTCACATAGCATTATGGACTGAATTGTGAACCTTCCCACCCCTCCCCCCTTCATATCTTGAAGCTCTGACCCACAATGTGACTATTTGGAGACAGGGTCTATAATGGAGATAACTGAGGTTAAATGAAGTCATAAGGGTGGGACCCTAATCCAACAGGACTAGTGTTCTTATAAGAAAGAGGAAGATCCATCAGAAGTCTCTCTCTCTTTCTCTCTCTCTGCAATATGTACACTGAGGAAAGGTTATGTGAGGACACCATGAGAATGTAGCTGTCTACAAGCCAGCAGGAGAGGTCTCACCACAAACTAACCCCGCTGTCACCTTGATCTTGGAATTCCACCTTCCAGAACTATGATAAAATTGCCATTGTTTAAGACACTAGTGTGTGATATTTTGTTATGGCAGCCCTAAAATGTTAATACACATAGCTTATAAGAGTTGAAGCCAGGATTCATTCCTTCACTGAATATCATATTTGTTGAGCATCTATTATGTGCTGGGTATTGAGAATAAAATGATGGCACAAAGACAGGCACACAATTGCCCTTCCAGAGGTAGCCACACAAAACCTATGTCAAATTCCAACTCTGCAAGGAGAAGTAATGTCATGATGTGAGAGGGGTGCTCACCAGATCCAGGAGGTTAGGTAAGGCATTC
>NW_006788513.1:290589-310302 GCF_000442215.2 Lipotes vexillifer | reverse complement strand
TCCTGAAGAAACTGCCCCTGACCTGAAGGCTCATGGATGATAACTGAGTAGTCAAAGAGGAGAGGGAATAGTAGGTACAAGTGTATATATGAGTATGAGGAGCAGGCTGAATATGAGGGACAGAAAAGAAGACTTTTAATTTATCCCCAGAGACCAGGTTCTTGGCCATGTTGTCCTCTGATTGACACTAGGTACTTTAGCAATGTTGGCTATGGTAGGTAAAAAATGACTCCCTAAAGATATCCATACCCTAAATCGCTGAAATCTGTGTGTATTACCTTATATGGCAAAAAAAAAAAAAAAAAAAAAAAGTCTTCACAGTATAATTAAGTTAAGGATCTTAAAATAGGGAATTTATCCTGGATTATTTGGGTAGACCCTAAATGTAATCTCAAGTGTCCTTATAAGAGGGAATCAGAGGGAGATATAATTTATGACATACACTCAGAAAGGATGAAATATGAAGACAGAGCAGAGAAATACTTGAAGATGTTGAACATGACAAGGAATGGATTCTCCCCTAGAGCCTCCAGAGGGAGCATGGCCCTGCTGACACCTTGATTTCAGACTTCTGCCCCCAGAACTATGAGAGAATAAATCTGTGTTGTTTCAAGCCACCAAGTTTGTGATAATTTGTAATAGTAGACACAGGAAACTAATAGACTGACTTAGCCCATGACCAGGTTCAAAGTTCCAGGAAAAGATGTCATGATGGCTTCAGTGATGACTGATTTTAGGGAAATCCCTACCTTCCCATTTCCCTCCCAAGACTGCTGGGCAATATTACTTCACCTGATAGAAGTCAGACCCTCTCAAGATAAATATGCCTGAAGACCCTGGCCTTGACACTCTTCCTCTTTCTCCTGGTCATATCTTGCTTCCACCACTGACCGAAAGGAGCCACAATCCTATCTGAGCACATAATAACCAGTGAGAACCTCAGCAGCAGCAGCATGGCCTGGGTTGCTAGAAATGCAGGCTTTCAGGGCCCACCACAGACCTGCTGAATCAGAATCTGCATTTTGATGAGGTCCCCAGGTGACCTGCATGTACATTAAAAGTGAGAAGCACTGAGCTAAAAAGTAAGAATTGCACATTGACAATTTCAGTACAGTATGATCAGATTTAAAGGATTTCTAGAAAAGGGCTTTAAAATGAATCTGTTCTGCTGATTTAGACTTTCATTAAAGGTAAAGCTGTAGGAGCTAAGAAGCTTTCTCAGCCATTCGGGGGAGAGAACGGTGACACGCGTGTGTACGTATGTTTTATGTAAACTCAGTCTGGTCCTCAGCTCCCCAGTGGAGACCTACAGAAGGACCAGCCTAGAGAGAATGATTCCAAGTGACAGGAGTGATGGGTAATCTGCTTCCTTGGGCTTCCTGTCTTGAGATTTCTATTAAGCAGGGTTCTAATTACTTCAAGTGTAATTACAGGCTTTTACCCTTTCTCTGACTTCATTAGTAAGGGATGGAAAGAGTTTCGGAGAGAGATTTACGGACTGCCTGTGTATTAATTATGCACCTTTGCCTCCTCATCACAAATGACCTGGTCCAGAGGCCACCTCCCCACCCTCAGCTAAGCTGTACCACATGGTGATCAGGAGAAAGAGAAAGAGCTGCGTCTCCAAGCAGCTGCTGCCTAGGGTAGGGCACTGTGTCAGGTCAAGGGCACAAGGCAGCTTTTCAACCATTACCTTGGCAGGTTGTGACTTGTCTTCAGTGAGGCTGGCAACCAAACACTAGAAGTCCACAGGACAGAGGAGGATGAGAGAAAGCCCCTGACCATTTTTAAGCAAAGTATGCAAATTCCAGCTTTCAGGTTGTTAGATTAGGTTAACTAGGTTGTTAACAGGTGAAGAGACTAGAAGCTCAAAGATAACTAAGGTAATAAAGCTACTGAAGAGTCATGATACTACTGCAGGAAGAGCACTTACTGTGTGCCAGCTACTGCTCTGAAGTGCCTTATGTGTACTGATTAATTTAATTCTCATGACAGCCCTATGGAGTAAGTATTATGCCCATTTACAGATAAGAAAATGAAGTATACAGAGTGTATTGGTTTGCTAGGGCTGCCGTAACAAATTACCACAAATTTACATAAAACAACAGAACCATATTCTTTCATGGCTGCAGAGGGCAGAGTTTGAAATCAAGGCATATGTGGGGGTTGTGCTCCCTCTGGAGGCTCTAAGGGTGATTTCCTATCTAGTCTCTTCAGTGTCTGGTGCCTGTCACTGTCCCCTGGCCTGTGGCCACATCACTCCACCTCCTTCATGAGACCCTCTCCTGTCTGTGTCCCTCCTCTGTGGTTCCTTTATAAGGACAGTTATCACTGGATTTATCCCACCTGGATAATCCAGAATAAGCTCTTCATCTTGAGATCCTTAATTAGATCTGCAGAGACTTTTTGTCACATTCACAGATTGTGGGGCTGAGGATGTAGACATATTTGGGGGGGCCACCATTAGGTTCACTACAGAGAGGCTAGGTGACTTTCTCAAGGTTCTACAGCCAGGAAGCAGCAGAGTTGAGATTTGAACCCAGTCAGTCCAGCCCAGAATCCATCCCCTCTCTGCTGCCTCCCATAAATGGCAGAGGCTGGACTTGATCCTGTGCTAAACCCTGCCAGATATATGCAGTGATTCACACTCACTCCTCGCCCTGGGGGAGCTGACCTCAGAGGGTCATTCCCTCTCCCTCATACCACTGCAGGGGCCACTTAACTGGTCCCCTAGATTCACTCTTGCTATATAATGTAAAGTAAGAGCCATACATGATGATAAAGAAGACGTGGTGTGTGTGTGTGTGTGTGTGTGTGTGTGTGTGTGTGTAATGGAATATCACTCAGCCATGAAAAAAAATGAAATAATGTAATTTGCAGCAACATGGAGGGACCTAGAGATTATCATACTAACTGAAGCAAGTCATACAGAGAAAGACAAATACCATATGACATCACTTATATGTGGAATCTAAAAAAATGATACAAATGAACTTATTTACAAAACAGTAATAGACTTACAGACATAAAAAACAAACTTATGGGAGACTTCCCTGGTGGTCCAGTGGTTAAGAATCTGCCTTCCAATGTAGGGGATGCAGATTTGATCCCTGGTTGGGGAACTAAGATCCCACGTGCCACGGGGCAACTAAGCCCATGTGCTCTGGAACCTGCATGCCACAACTAGAGAGAAGCCCACGCACTGCAATGAAGAGCCTGTTCACCTCAATAAAAGATCCCACATGCCGCAATGAAGATCCCGTGTGCCACAACTAAGACCTGACACAGCCAAACAAATTTTTAAAAAAACTTATGGTTACCAAAGTGTAAAGTGAGGGGAGGGATAAATTAGGAGTTTGAGATTAACATATACACACTACTATATATAAAATAGATAACCAACAAGGTCCTACTGTATAGCACAGGGAACTATATTCAATATCTTGCAATAATCTATAAGGGAAAAGAATCTGAGAAAGAATAGATACATAATGAATCACTTTGCTGTATAACTGAAGCTAACACAACCAGCTTACTCAACTATGTTTCAATTAAAAAATTAAAATAAATAAATTAATAAAAAGAAAAAGGTCACACATGAGGGTCCAAATGCTGAGCATGGTGTAGGACCAGGCAGGGTAACCTCTCCAAGCCTCAGTTTTGACTTCTCTGAAATGGTGATGATACTATCCACCCCACTGGTTTATCATGTGCATAATGAGTAGCAACAAAATCCCAGCATCAGGCCCATAGAGAGGCTTAGGAAATGCTCCTTCCTCTTCTCTTCTCTCCTATCTAATAAATTCCCACAAAGAGATGATTATAGTCATTGATTGGCTTGGACTGGGGTTCTGGCAGTGGAGTGGAAAGAGAGGTAGAGAGTAAAGATATTTAAGACACTGAGTTGATGGGGCTTTGGGAAAGGCTGATGGGTGGGCTGTGGGGCAGAGGGAGTGAGTGAGTGGTGCAAGGGAAGGCTCCTCGGTTTTGGGTTTCTGCATCTGAGAGGACAGAGGTGTCATTCCCTGAATGGGACAGATGGAGGCTGTGGGCAGGGAGAGCAAGAAGACATGGTGAGTTTGATGTGGGGTTGTTGAGTCTGAGGTGCCTGTGGTCATCTGGGTGGAGTCAGTATCTAGATACTGTTGGATACATTAATCTGGGGCATGGAGGAGAGGCCTGAGCTGGGAGTCTCCAACATGTGGATGATGAATGGAAGGGCAGGAGCTAAGGAGGAAATATATGAAGGAAAGAAAGGAGCGGTCTGAGAGTGAGGCAACCTTCACAGACTGAGAACCACAGCAATGTCTTCTCACTACCTGCAGCCTCCGAACACACCCTGTGGGGGCCCAGCCTCCTCCATCCCATGGGTGAGGGCCTGAGGGATCACAGGCTGTGTCCCCCATGCTCAGGCTGCGGCTATGCTCTGTGGGGGGCAGCCAATTCAGGGCAGAGGCTGTCTTCTTTTCTGTGTGCTGATGGAGGCATCAAAAGGAAGAATATTAAAAGTGCAAGGCATACACTAACAATGAAATATCAGAAAGAGAAATTAAGGAAACAATCCCATTTACCATTGCATAAAAAGAAGAAAATATCTAGGAATAAACTTATCTAAGGGAGCAAAAGATCTGTACTCTGGAAATTATAAGACACTGATGAAAGAAATTGAACATGACACAGTTGGAAAGATATACAATGTTCTTGGATTGGAAGAATCAATATTGTTAAAATGACTACACTACCCAAGGCAATCTACAGATTCAATGAATTTCCTACCAAATTACCAATCACATTTTTTCCCAGAACTGGAAAAAAGTTTAAATATTTATGGAAATACGAAAAATACTGAATAGCCAAAACAATCTTGAGAAAAAAGAATGGAGCTTGAGGAATCACTCTCTTTGACTTCAGACTATACTACAAAGTTACAGTAATCAAAACACTATGGTACTGGCATGGAAACAGACACATAGATCAATGGAACAAGATAGAAAGCCCAGAGATAAACCCATGCACTTATGGTCAATTAATCTACAATAAGGGAGGTGAAAATATACAGTGGAGAAAAGACAGTTTCTTCAATAAATGGTGCTGGGAAAACTGGACAGCTTCATGTAAAAGAATGAAATTAGAACATTCTCTAACACCATATACAAAAATAAGCTCAAAGTGGACTAAAGATCTAAATGTAAGACAGGATATAACACAACTCCTAGAGGAAAACATAGGCAGGACACTTGTTGACATAACTCGCAGCAATACTTTTTGAATCCATCTCCCAGAGTAACGGAAACAAAAGTAAAAATAAACAAATGGGACCTAATTAAACTTAAAAACTTTTGCACAGCAAAAGAAACCATAAACAAGTGAAGTAAGTCAGAAAGAGAAAAAGAAATACCGTATGCTAACACATATATATGGAATCTTAAAAAAAAAAAAGGGTTCTGAAGAACCTAGGGGCAGGACAGGAATAAAGACACAGACGTAGAGAATGGACTTGAGGACACGGGGAAGGGAAAGGGTAAGCTGGGATGAAGTGAGAGAGTGACATGGACATATATACACTACCAAATGTAAAATAGCTAGTGGGAAGGAGCCGAATAGTACAGGGAGATCAGCTGGGTGCTTTGTGACCACCTAGAGGGGTGGGATAGGTAGGATGGAGGGAGACGCAAGAGGGAGGGGATATGGGGATATATGTATATGTATAGCTGATTCACCTTGTTATAAAGCAGAAACTAACACACCTTTGTAAAGCAATTATGCTCCAATAAAGAAGTTAAAAAAAAAAAGAAACCATAAACAAAATGAAAAGACAACCTATGGAATGGAAGAGAATATTTACAAATGATGCAAGCAACAAGGGATTATTTCCAAAATATACAAACAGCTCATACTGCTCAATATCAAAAAACAAAACAAAACACTAAACAACCCAATAGAATAAATGGGCAGAAGACCTAAACAAATAGATATTTCTCCAAAGAAGACATACAGATGACTAACAGGTACACGAAAATATGCTCAACATCGCTAATTACTAGAGAAATGCAAATCAAAACTACAATGAGGTATCACCTCACACCAGTCAGAATGGCAATCATTAAAAAGTCTACAAATAAATGTTGGAGAGGGTTGCATTAACATGGGAAGATGTATTTTTTATGTGAAAAAAGCAAGTTACAAAAAGCATGTATAAGTCACCAGATGGTTGTTTTTTATAAAAGAACTGTATATATATGCATACATAAAAAAAAATCTAGAATAACATGCACCAGAATATTTAAAAGCTATCTGTCAATGTTGGGATGTGGGTCTCATGGTCCTCCAGCAGAGCAGAGGGAGGGTCTGGGGGTCAAAGACCTCCAGCAGTTAACAGTGCCCAACATCCGCTGAGTGGTCCCATTTCCACTGGGGCTGTTGTCTTGTTCTGCACCTGTACTGTCTCAGAACCCACTCACCTGATTGTGGTGTGCTCCTTCCTATCCCACTTACTCCAGGCCTGGGCCCAGATCAAGGATCCCTGCTTGCCTGTGGCTTGATTGGTGAACTCTGGGACACAGAGATTTAAGCTTTCCATCCTCATGGGCCCGTGAGGGTTCTTAACTTATTGATTATTAGCACTCCAGGCCCTCTCAGGTCTCTTCTGTAATCAAAAATAATGTTACAAAATGTCAGAACCACATGCAGAATAGGATGGGTGATGCAGGCTTTATAGAGATTGTTTCCTAGTTGTCCTCTAAATCTTGTGTTGAAAGTGCTGGTGCTTGTTACCCACAGGCCAAGGCACAGAAGTGCCCAGGAGCTGCAGAGGGGATATCATCTGGGAGTCGGGAGGCCTGGGTTTAACTCCCCGACTTGAAAATGGCTTGCACTTAAGCAAGTCACTTCAAGGTTCAGGTGCTTAGCAGGAAATGTGGAAATATGGTACTTTCCCCTCAGGGGTTCTGTGAGAATGAAATGAGATGTTTGGTGCAGTTTTCAGCATAAGGTCTGGCAGTATATAAGAGCAGTCACTCTGCCCTCTGCCTAGACTGCTTTCCTGGATTTCTCTGCATGGCTCATGCCCACACTTTTTTCTGGTCTCTGCTCAGAAATGGCCTCCCAGACACTCCTATCTAAATGAGCACCTACCCCCTTCCCATCACTCTCTATCCCTTACCCCATTGGGATTTTCCTTCACAGGACTATCACTGTCATTATTTTATGTAGGAACAGGTAAGCTCCATGATAACAGGGCTTTGCCCCCTTTTTTCACAGCTGACGCCCCAGGGTCTAGAAGAGTGTCTGGCATACAGTAAGTGCTCAATAAATGAATGAGTACATACATATGTATTTGAATGAGTGAATAAATGTATATTAGTTTTTTATTTTCATTGTTGGCATTGATGTGTTATTCACTGAATGAATGAATAAATGAATGCATACATGTCAGTTATTTTTATCTGATTGTTATCCTTAACTGGTACATAAGCAATAGCTCCATGCCCATGGAAGGGTGAGGTCTGAATACTGTAAGCTGTTCAGACTCTGTGGTCCAGGAGTATTGCAGATAAACACTCACAAATGAGGTGTCTATTTGCAGATGGCAGTCACAGGTCTTCCTGAGCTGGGAGAAATATACAGGAGTCAATTTATCAACGTGTGGAAAAGGTCACTTCCTTCTTGACCTCATTGAGCAATTTACAGTGATAGCACTTAGGGAGAATTGCTCTCCAATTTTTCCAATCTGAAAAGGGTTGTAGAAGTGGAGGTGATACTGGCCTCAGGTAACTCAGTACCTGGGATACAACAAGGTCCCCAAATATCAGTCTCCTCCCTTCAACTGAGCACTTATAAGCAAGTCAGTAGCGGGAGATTTGTAAAGGGATATGGATCTTTATCTTATTAGGTATATGAAACAGAATCCCAAAGATAGTGCAGCTTGGGGGTGAGGGAGGAAGAGCTTAGTGCTCTGACTCTGAATCCAAATGCCTGTTGTTGCATCTTGGCTCTGCCACTTAGGAGGTGTGGATCTTGGTCTGGTGTTGATGATGATGATAATTGTGATGATGATATTGATAGCACCAAGATCACAAATGTCTGGCATATGATCAGCTATTGGTAAATGTCAGCTATGAAAATGATTTATTATCATGAAGGGACTGTAAAAAATATTGTCCTAATTGGGACACTTGAAAATGAAAGGGAACAGTGTTAATAATTAAACCATGACAACATGTGTGAACTGGGGCAAATGGAGTCTAGGTTACGGTATCTTTATGAGGGTACCTCACATGCAAGGATGAATTCCCCCTTCTTGGAAGTATTTAAGCAGAGGCTGGGAGCACCGAAAGCTGACTCCTGCATTGTGCTGACTGAACTCAGCTGGACTTTTGTCTTCCTCCCCATTTCAAGCTTTTCCTATTCCACTGGAACCCTGTCTGCAAGTTCACTGTAATATTAGTTTTCCTGGTTCGAGTCTCATTGTGGGGAGAGAGGTCTGGAGGATTTCCATTCCTTTGTTGCTGATAAATGTGTTGGGAGTGTGTGCTGACCTCAGCCCCCTGGTGGGCAGACGCCAGGGAAGAGTGGGTGAGCACTATAATCAGCTCACTCTGGGCCTTGCCCGACCTGCCCAGGTGGACAGAGGAGCCTCAAAGGCTCACCTTCCATCCAAAACAAATTTAATGAATTCACACTCGGTCTCATTTTGCCATTGAATCTGAAACCAAGACTCTTGGGAATGATTTTGTAACCCAAGCAGTTATTGTTTTTTCTCATCTTAAACTTCATTAGTTTAATTCAAAATAAAAATATTCTCTTTCTCAAATTAGGTTTGAACTGGAGATTCTGGACTTTGGGAGAATGTCAGAACCTCTTTGCAGTTCCAGTCAAGTTTCCTTAACTTATTCGTTATTAGTGCTCCAAGCTCTCCAGGGTATCTTCTGTAATCAAAACAGTATAACAAAAGATCAGAATCGGATTACCCAAGGAAAACCTCCTCCCTGTGGGCAGTGAGGTGGAAATCAAGGCTCTACCTGCAGCATCTGCAAAGTTCTTTCTCAAAAACCTAACAGAAAGCACAGCCACATCATCAAAATGTTCACAAATCATAAATGCTGGAGAGGGTGTGGAGAAAAAGGACCCCTCTTACACTGTTGGTAGGAATGTAAATTGGTGCAGTCACTATGAAGAACTGTATGGAGGTCCCCTAAAAAACTAAAAATAGAATTACCATATGATCCTGCAATCACACTCTTGGGTATATATCTGGAGAAAACTCTAATTTGAAAAGATACATGCACCTAAATGTTCATAGCAGCACTATTTACAATAGCCAAGACATGGAAGCAAACTAAATGTCCATTGAGAGATGGATGGATAAAGAAGATGTGGTACATATAACAAATGGAATACTACTCAGCTGTAAGAAAGAATGAAATAATGCCTTTTGCAGCAACATGGATGGACCTAAAGATTATCATATAAGTGAAGTAAACCAGAGAAAGACAAATATCATATGATATTGCTTATATGTGGAATCTAAATAAAAAAGGTACAAATGAACTTATTTGCAAAACAGAAATAGAGGGCTTCCCTGGTGGCGCAGTGGTTAAGAATCCACCTGCCAATGCAGGGGACACAGGTTCAAGCCCTGGTCTGGGAAGATCCCACATGCCGCGGAGCAACTAAGCCCGTGTGCCACAACTATTGAGCCTGTGCTCTAGAGCCCGCAAGCCACAACTACTGAAGCCCGCGCACCTAGAGCCTGTGCTCCACAAGAAGAGATGCCACCATGATGAGAAGCCCATGCACCACAACGAAGAGTGGCTCCCGCTTACTGTAACTAGAGAAAGCCTGCGGGCAGCAATGAAGACCTAACACAGCCAATATATATATATATTTTTTATATATATTTATATATATATAAAACAGAAATAGACCCTCAGACATAGAAAACAAACATGGTTACCAAAGGGGAAAGGGGTGAGGGAAGGATAAATTAGGAGATTGGGATTAACATATACACACTACCATATATAAAATAGATAACCAACAAGGACCTATGCATAGCACAGGGCACTATAGTCAATATTTTACAATAACTTATAAGGGAAAAGAAACTGAAAAAGATTATATATATACGTGTGTGTGTGTGTGTGTGTGTGTATACACTGAATTGTGCTATATACCTGAAGTTAACACAACATTGTAAACCAACTATACTTTAATAAAAAATATATATCTGTATATATCTACATATCTATATATAGATATATATATAAAGAAAGCACAGCCACAGCAGATACCTCACTCAAAATCATTTCTCACTAATTCCCCAAATTAGACATCTTTACATGTTTTAAAGTTCTTCAAAAGGTTAAGATTGGCACAATACTAGGTATCATATTCTTCTATGTGAATATGAGTTCTTCTAAGTCAGGATACAGGCCTGATTTTTTTTTTTAATTATGATGTTTTTACTAACATTCATAGTAACTTTTTTCCTGATTATAGAGGTGATATATATTCCTTTTAGAAAATATAGAAAAACATGGAGGTGTCACGAAAAACACCCATAACCCCACACTCTACATGTCTTCATTCTTGTCATTTAAAAATATTTCCTCCTAGTCCTTTGGCCTACTAAGAAATGAGTACTTGAAGCGCTAGTAATATTTTTTTCCCCACCTTTGGGAGAGAAGACCAAGAAGAGGTTAGTTTCTGATGGCTACATGTGATGTTCAGAAAATTGTATGGTAATTGGTAACTAAATTTCATAAGTTGCCAAGCTAAAAAAATGCAGTAATCTTCTCAGGTTTTAAAATAATGGCAGTAAAACATAAATATATTTTAAAAAATATTTTTGGTAAATAAAAATATTTGGTAGAGAATCAATTTGGGGCTACTATATTATTTGGTGAATTGACTTTCTGATCATTTGACTTCAGCTAATTGGCCATTTGACATATTGAGGATTTGGTTCACAGTGTTGTAGTGTCTCATGCTTAAGGGCTGAGACAAGCCTAGGACATTTTTGTTTAAGGCACTCAGAATGCTGATAATTGAGAAGGTATAACTAGATGAGGCTGGGAATAGGCCAGAACCAGATGGTGGAGAAAGCCTGTGTGAACCCCAAGAAGACAGGATTAGGGTGGGTTTTTACAGCTAGTAGTTCTTTGTCGGATGGAAGAGTTATTGGAATGAAGGTTGGCTGGCAACAAGCAAAAGTGGTAGATCTGGTAGAGGTACCGGTAGCTGCCTTCAAACCCAGCTGGCACATGTGTCTCTCTGTATGGGTAGACAGGTCCAGGATGCCCTGGCCGGGTAGGCTGAAGGCTGAGTGCCTGCCCCAGCCTGCCTTAAAGAATTGACCAGGTCAAACACCTAGAGCTGCTTTTCAGTAGTAACATGTCAGTCCTTGCAAATTCTCACCCAGTTTCAGGTCACTTGCCCTCCTCCCTTGTACACATATGGAGCTAGGAGAGGTACCATATTCCTGTGAATGTATGTGGAACAGGGCCTGTAAACACAGGCCCATTTTAATTGCCACTAAATATATCTTTTGAAAACTATCTTTGAAATTAAGTAGACACAAGGAGCTGCTTTCCCAGGGGGCATCTCAGTCGGGAGGTACAATCTGTGGCTGAATGACATCTATGACTGGCAGGCTCAGTCCTGGATGAGAAGAGAAGGGGTGGGGTGGGGGAGTTGAGGGGAGGTAGGCAGAGAACATTCTGCAAAGGGATGAGGATGCAGGGAGGGATGCTTTACTTTCAGAGACAAGGGGAAGGAAAGAGATGAGTGAGAATCATTAACTATTAGAATTGGAAGGAACTTGGAGATTAATCAATACAAAACCTTCCCTCTACAGATGTGGTCACTACATCACCAAGATCCCACAGGGACTTGGTGGCAGATCCAGGCCCCAGGGCTCTTGATGCCAGTCTAGGACACCATAGAGGAGATTTAAAGGTACAAAAGGAGACTCTAGAGGAAGTATAGGGGTTTCCCTAGTACCCAAATATAAGAAGATTACTTGCTGGACAAAGATAGCAAAGAACAAGGCAATAATTAATTTTCTTCTCCTTGGAGAGTTGAGGTGTGCTCACCCACAATTGCCCTGTGTGAATCCCACCTGCCTATGAGCAGAACAGTCAACATGGAAGCAGCACTGCTTCTCAGGATTTCTCAGCCTGTCCATGGCAGCTGAGATGATGACATTTATTGATGACATCATTCATCACTCATGTGGCTTCTGCCTGCAGTAATTCTGCAAACTTAGGGAAAGCTTTTCATGTGAGCAGCAGAAGAAAAATGAGTTGCCTGCTATAATGTGTAAATTTGACTCCTCTGGGCCATCAATTTTATGCCATGAGGATACTGGATGTTATGCAGCAGAAAACCAACCTTGGGAATCTCACTGTGGGCTTTATATTGAGTTTGGATAGCACTCTTTGCACCATCAAAGCCCCAGTTCCCACTGATTGGGTCCATCCCAGCCTGAGACCAAATGCACGTAGGTCACTGAAAGCTTGTGGTCAGCCATCCTTTCAGGGGTCACTGTGGCTTATCTAACGCTAACATTCACCTGTGTCAGGAGACGAACCAACAGTCTAGGTAATAGGTCCATTCAACTATGTTGAGTGGATAGGAGAAACAAGCTTTGGAAGTCAATATGCTCACCGAGAATATAAACTGAAAGCCATGTGCATGGTCCTTTGTGGGACTGTAACGTTTTTGAAGCAATTTTTTTTCCTGCTCTCCAGATGTTTTTGTTGTCCTCCTTAATTTCTCTAGATAATTACCCCAAACATTTGTTCTTTTGTTATTAAAACTAGTGATACACTGTCCAAGATTCATTGGCATTCCTCCCCCAAGACTGTGACAGTGGTCTGACAGTGGTTTTCAAAGTGCGGCCAGCAGCATCTCCATCACCTGGGAACTCAGAAAGGCAAATTATCTGTGTTCTCACTAAATCTTCTGAATCAGAAACTCTGGGGGTGGGGTCTGTACTACATGTTTTAATAAGCTTCCACCTGGCTTTGTTAAGTTCAAGTTTGAGAACCTCTGCTCTGTGGGAAGATGGCACATGATTCTTCTCTCATGAATGAGAGTCAGAGCCCCCCAGAGAGCCTTGAAATCCTTTGAGGTCTTAAAGATTTCCCTGATCACTTATGATGACAGGAAGCAGGAGGTTCTTGGTTATAACAGATATCTTCTGACCTTTGGGGAAGAAATACACTGAAGAGCAGCCACATGACAGAGAGGAGAGGACTTCACACAGTGTAACAGTCCTCCAAGCCACGGAGGAGAGAAAATGCCTGCAAGAAAAGCAATGATGAAACCCAGGGCAACCATGAATTTGGATAATGGGTTTATGCAGCATGGTTTAGGGTGAAAAGACCAGGAGGGAACACCTTCTGGATGGTGAATTTGTAAGGTTCTTGTTTTGGGAGGTTGACACATTATTTAAGAAGCTGTGTCATATTTAAAGTGAATTCAGTGTGCAAACCTTGAGGAGAGATAACAAAAGCTATTTTTTCCCCCAAGAGAATTCCTATGTTGCCTCTATCAACTTTGTACAAGACAAACTTAAAAAAAAAAAACAACTACCAAGGTAAACTCCAACCCAGTTTTGCATTAATAGCTGCTACATCATAATTTACACTAGTTAGTGATAAACTATTAGAGCAAAAGGAAAAGAGCATGAGAGGCTTAGGAGCCAAAGACCTCTCTACTCAAGATCCAGCTCGACCCCTCACCAGCTACGTGACCTTGAGGAAGCTACTTAGCCTTATTCAGTCTCAGTTTTCTCAAAAGGAAGTAGAGATAATGGTAGTGCTTAGCTTGCTGGGATGCTGTGCTGATTAAATGAGTTGAGGTCTAGTGAGTGCCCAGCCCAGTGGCTGGTAAATAAAAGTGCCTAGAGAAAAGTAGCTCCTATATTTATTATTTTTACTATTTCAGACTCACTGTCCACTGGATTGGTGCATGATGGAGTGGAAAAATATGGGGATGAATGAATGAGTTAATAAGCAGTGACAGAAAATGAAGGCATCACATTAAAGAAGGTCTGCTTGCTGTTCGAGATAGTAAGGGGTTGCATTTCTCCCTGGCATGCCCTTGCATTATTTCATGTGTTTGTTGGCAGTCTGTATATCTTCTTTGGAGAAATGTCTATTTAGGTGTTCTGCCCATTTTTGGATTGGGTTGTTTGTTCTTTTTGATATTCAGCTGCATGAGTGGCTTGTATGATTTGGAGATTAATCCTTTGTCAGTTGCTTCATTTGCAAATATTTTCTCCCATTCTGAGGATTGTCTTTTTTGTCTTGTTTATGGTTTCCTTTGCTGTGCAAAAGCTTTTAAGTTTCATTAGGTCCCATTTGTTTATTTTTGTTTTATATCCATTTCTCTATGAGGTGGGTCAAAAAGGATCTTGCTGTGATTTATGTCATAGAGTGTTCTGCCTATGTTTTGCCCTAACAGTTTGATGGTGTCTGACCTTACATTTAGTTCGTTAATCCATTTTGAGTTTATTTTTGTGTATAGTGTTAGGGAGTGTTCTAAGTTCATTCTTTTACATGTAGCTTTCCAGTTTTCTCAGCACCACTTATTGAGGAGACTGTATTTTCTCCACTGTATATTCTTGCCTCCTTTATCAAAAATAAGGTGACCATATGTGCATGGGTTTATCTGTGGGCTTTCTATCCTGTTCCATTGATCTATATTTCTGTGTTTGTGCTAGTACCACACTGTCTTGATTAATGTAGCTTTGTAGTATAGTCTGAAGTCAGGGAGCCTGATTCCTCCAGCTCCATTTTTTGTTCTCAATATTGCTTTGGCTATTCGGGGTCTTTTGTGTTTCCATACAAATTGTGAAATTATTTTTCTAGTTCTGTGAAAAATGCCAGTGGTAGTCTGATAGGGATTGCATTGATTCTGTAGACTGCTTTGGGTAGTAGAGTTATTTTTACAATGTTTATTCTTCCAATCCAGAACATGGTATATCTCTCCATCTATTTGTTTCATCTTTAATTTGTTTCATCAGTGTCTTATAATTTTTTGCATACAGGTCTTTTGTCTCCTTAGGTAGCTTTATTCCTAGGCATTTTATTCTTTTTGTTGCAATGGTAAATGGGAGTGTTTTCTTGATTTCACTTTCAGATTTTTCATCATTAGTGTATAGGAATGCAAGAGATTTCTGTGTATTAATTTTCTATCCTGGTACTATATCAAATTCATTGATTAGCTCTACTAGTTTGCTGGTAGCATCTTCAGGATTCTCTATGTATAGTATCATGTCATCTGCAAACAGTGACAGCTTTACTTCTTCTTTTCCAATTTGGATTCCTTTTATTTCTTTTTCTTCTCTGATTGCTGTGGCTAAAACTTGCAAAACTATGTTGAATCATAGTGGTTAGAATGGGCAAACTTGTATTGTTCCTGATCTTAGTGGAAATGCTTTCAGTTTTTCACCGCTGAGGACAATGTTGGCTGTGAGTTTGCCATATATGGCCTTTATTATGTTGAGGAAAGTTCCCTCTATGCCTACGTTCTGGAGGGTTTTTATCATAAGTGGGAGTTGAATTTTGTCGAAAGCTTTCTCTGCATCTACTGAGATGATCATATTTTTTTTTCCTTCAATTTGTTAATATGGTATATCACGTTGATTGATTTGCGTATGCTGAAGAATCCTTGCATTGCTGGGATAAACCCCACTTGATCATAGTGTATGATCCTTTTAATGTGCTGTTGGATTCTGTTTGCTACTATTTTGTTGAGGATTTTTGTATCTATGTTCATCAGTGATATTGGCCTGTAGTTTTCTTTCTTTGTGACATCTTTGTCTGGTTTTGGTATCAGGGTGATGGTGGCCTTGTAGAATGAGTTAGGGAGTGTTCCTCCCTCTGCTCTGTTTTGGAAGAGTTTGAGAAAGATAGATATTAGCTCTTCTCTAAATGTTTGATAGAATTTGCCTGTGAAGCCATCTGATCCTGGGCTTTTGTTTCTTGGAAGATTTTTAATCACAGTTCCAATTTCAGTGCTTGTGATTGGTCTGTTCACTTTTTCTGTTTCTTCCTGGATCTGTCTCAGAAGGTTGTGCATTTCTAAGATTTTGTCCATTTCTTCCAGGTTGTCCATGTAATTGGCATAGAATTGCTTGTAGTAATCTCTCATAATCCTTTGTATATCTGCAGTGTCAGTTGTTACTTTTCCTTTTTCATTTCTAATTCTATTTATTTGAGTCTTCTCCTTTTTTTTCTTGATAAATCTGGCTAATCATTTATCAATTTTGTGTATCTTCTCAAGAACCAGCTTTCAGTTTTATTGATCTTTGCTATTGTTTCCTTCATTTCTTTTTCATTTATTTCTGATCTGATCTTTATGATTTCTTTCCTTCTGCTAACTTAAGGTTTTTCTTTGTCCTTCTTTCTCTAGTTGTTCTAGGTGTAAGGTTAGGTTGTTTATTTGAGATGTTTCTTGCTTCTTTGTTTTTTTAAATGAATTTATTTATTTATTTTTGGCTGTGTTGGGTCTTTGTTTCTGTGCGAGGGCTTTCTCCAGTTGTGTGGAATGGGGGGCCAGTCTTCATCGCGGTGCACAGGTCTCTCATCTTTACTATCATTATTCTGAATTCTTTTTCAGGCAGACTGCCTATTTCCTCCTCATTTTTTAGGTCTGGTGAGTTTTTATCTTGCTCCTTCATCTGCTGTGTGTTTCTGTGTCTTCTCATTTTGCTTAAGTTACTGTGTTTTGGGTCTCCTTTTTGCAGGCTGCAGGTACATAATTTCCATTGTTTTTGGTGTCTGTCCCAAATGGCTAAGGTTGGTTCAGTGGGTTGTGTAGGCTTCCTGGTGGAGGGGACTAGTCCCAGTGTTCTGGTGGATGAGGCTGGATCTTGTCTTTCTGGTGGGCAGGTCCACGTCTGGTGGTGTGTTTTGAGGTGTCTGTGGCCTTATTATGATTTTAGGCAGCCTCTATGCTAATGGATGGGGTTGTGTTCCTCTCTTGCTAGTTGTTTGGCATAGGGTGTCCTGCACTGTACCTTTCTGGTCGTTTAGTGGAGCTGGGTCTTGGCATTGAGATGGAAATCTCTGGGAGATTTTCTCCATTTGATATTACATGGAGCTGGGAGGTCTCTTTTGGACCAGTGTCCTGAACTTGGCTCTCCCACCTCAGTGGCACCATCCTGACACCTGGCTGGAGTACCAAGAGCCTGTCCTCCACACGGCTCATAAAAGGGAAAAAAGAAAGAAAGAGAGAAGATAAAATAAAATAAAGTAAAATAAAATAAAGTCATTAAAATAAAAGATAATTATTAAGAAAAAATATTTTTAAGTATTAAAAAAATGGTGAGGCAGAACCCTAGGACAAATGGTAAAAGCAAAGCTATACAGACAAAACCACACACAGAAGCATATGCATACACACTCACAAAAAGAGAAAAAGGGAAAAAAATATATATATTGTAGCTCCCAAAGTCCACCTCCTCAATTTGGGATGCTTCTTTGTCTATTCAGTTATTCCACAGATGCAGGGTACATCAAGTTGATTGTGGAGATTTAATCCGCTGCTCCGGAGGCTGCTGGGAGAAATTTCCCTTTCGCTTTTTTCTTCGTACAGCTCCCAGGGTTCAGCTTTGGATTTGGACTCACTCTGCGTATAGGTCGCCTGAGGGCGTCTGTTCTTCGCTCAGACAGGACTGGGTTAAAGGAGCAGCTGATTCGGGGGCTCTGGCTCACTGAGGCTGGTGGGGAGGGAGGGGTACGGATGCAGGGCGAGCTTGCAGTGGCAGCGGCCAGCGTGACCTTGCACCAGCCTGAGGCGTGCCGTGCGTTCTCCTGGGGAAGTTGTCCCTGGATCATGGGACCCTGGCAGTGGCGGGCTGCAAAGGCTCCCGGGAGAGGAGGTGTGAACAGTGACCTGTGCTTGCTCACAGGCTTCTTGGTGGCGGCAGCAGCAGCCTTAGCATCTCATGCCCGTCTCTTGGGGTCCGTCCTTAGCATCTCATGCCCGTCTCTTGGGGTCCGTGCTGATCGCCGCGGCTCACGCCCATCTCTGGAGCTCCTTTAAGTGGCACTCTTAATCCCCTCTCCTCGCGCACCAGGAAACAAAGAGGCAAGAAAGAGTCTCTTGTCTCTTCGGCAGCTCCAGACTTTTTCCCGGACTCCCTACCTGCTAGCTGTGGCGCACTAACCCCTTCAGGCTGTGTTCACGCCGCCAACCCCAGTCCTCTCCCTGCGATCCGACCGAAGCCGGAGCCTCAGCTCCCGGCCCCGCCCGTCCCGGCGGGTGAGCAGACAAGCCTCTTGGGCTGGTGAGTGCCGGTTGGCACTGATCCTGTGTGCGGGAATCTCTCTGCTTTGTCCTCCGCACCCCTGTTGCTGTGCTCTCCTCCGTGGCTCCGGAGCTCCCCCCCACCTCCGCCACCCACAGTCTCCACCTGCGAAGGCCCTTCCTAGTGTGTGGAAACCTTTCCTTCACAGCTCCCTCCCACTGGTGCAGGTCCCATCCCTATCCTTTTGTCTCTCTTTATTCTTTTTTCTTTTGCCCTACCCAGGTATGTGGGGAGTTTCTTGTCTTTTGGGAGGTCGAGTTCTTCTGCCAGCGTTTAGTAGATGTTCTGTAGGAGTTGTTTCACATGTAGATATATTTCTGATGTATTTGTGGGGAGGAAGGTGATCTCCGCGTCTTACTCTTCCGCCATCTTGAAGCTCCTCCCCCGTCACACTATTTCTTGAGGCCAGCATTATTATATCCATTTTGCAAATGAAGAGACTGAGGTTTAAGTAGATGCAGGAATTTGCCTCCGGACATACACCTGAGAACGGCTGAGCTGGGATATGAGCCTAGCCCACCTACCTTCATGATGTAGCATCATGAAACAGCACCTCGGACCCGATCATGCCATTCCTACAGCTCCCACGTCCACCATCCCCTGCCCAACTGAACAGTGCAAGGAAAAGGAATCTTCTTTCATTGCTGAAGTTATGAAGAAGAAAAATGATTTTTTTTTTTGCTTGATCATAGTAGAGAGAAAATTTTGAAAATAACAAGAAAAACTTCCATCCTCTCCAAAGGGTCACAACTTGTCAAACTATGGAGTGAAGAAGTCTGCTCCCCTTCACAGATCTCTCATGACAACCGCATTTGTCTGTGTGTTACTCTACACATAGAAAAGGATTTTGATTTCAATACATCAAGTTCACACTTTCACCTAAGAAAATGAAATGTTCTTACATACTCAATGATTTTTTAAAAAACACTTTATGAGTTGTTCATATGTGGCATGTTCAATGAATTTTCTTCCAAAAGTAAAAATAAAACAGCCTCTTTGAGAGATCTCATCACTTTCCTGCTACCAACTACCATCTAGAGGGAGTCAGCTCCCGAATCTGTCTCATCTTCAGATCCACGTGGTCAAGCCACCAAGTGGCAATCTCCTCTGGGGTCTTCCCAGACATCCTGAGCTTAAGGCATCAGCATTACATCCTACTCCCCATCCCACACCTCAGTCCAATTCCCCTCAAGACAGCCAAGTCACTCCTCCAGTAACCTAAGCCAGATGCCAGTGGACCTCCCATCCCACACCCAGTCTCTAAGACTTGCTGGTTGTGCTCCTGAACAAACTCGCCTCTGCATCTCCTCTTCTCAACTTTCATCACCACTGCCCTCCTCAGCTGTTTTCTATTATTTTAACAGCCTCCTAACTGGTTTCCCTGCCTC
>NW_006788513.1:241552-290579 GCF_000442215.2 Lipotes vexillifer | reverse complement strand
AACCTCCCCCATCCACCAATTACAGGAAGGCCCAAGTGATCTTTCTAATACACACATCCAGCCTTGGCCCTGCCCTTGTTAAAGCCCCTCAGGGCCTTCAGTGCATCAAGTCAGAGCTCTCCAAACTTTAGTGAAAGGTTCATAAAAGCACATGGTCAGCTCCCCCTCTCCTGCCTAGTCTCATTTATCCCTTTTCCAACTCACTTGCCCATCCCTCCATGCTGGGTTACTTAGAGTTCTCTAACGTTCTCATGCTGCTGTACCTTGGTGTGTACCAGTCATTTTGCTTGGAGAGTCATTTCTTTTCTCTGCTTGTGAATCCCTACCCACTCTTTGGGATTCAGGTCCAGAGTGAGACACTTTTCTCATGAGACCTCCTCAATGCTTAACCTTAGGCAGAGGCAAGTCTTTCCACCATAGCCCTTGGAACACAACTCATTATAGCACTTAGTAATATGCATTTTGATGATTTATTTACTGGTCTGTGTCTCTCAGCTAATTATAAGCTCTTCTGGTGCAGGACCCCTTTCTTTTTCATCTTTTTGCCTCTAGCACCTAGCATAGTATTTGGTGTACCCGGGGCACTCGCTAAATGCTTGTTGAAAAAACGAATAAATGAAAGAATGAAACTTATCATGTCAAAATAAAAGTTCATACTGATCTGAAAATTTCAAAATTAACTAATCAATGAATTTGACTTGAGCACGTATGATATATAAAGCAAGACGTTGCCTTAGACACAAAGAAGTGCTGAATGTGGCCTCTGGTTTCAGAAACTTGTAATCTGGGAACCAGATAAATATAAAAATAAGTGCTAATTATAAAGAGAATTTATTTTAATGAACTGATAAAAAGGAACTTCTCAAGGCAATGTAGAATGAGCTGCATGAATGGAATGGAGATGGGTTACAGGAGCTTGGAATTTAAAGAAGTCTCTATGGTCTGGGAAAGGGGTTCTATGGAGTATAATTCAATCAGTTAGACTTCACATTACAAGTAGCATCAAGAATTAGCCTAGGGCTTCCCTGGTGGCACAGTGGTTGAGAGTCCGCCTGCCGATGCAAGGGACACGGGTTCGTGCCCTGGTCCGGGAAGATCCCACATGCTGCAGAGTGGCTGGTCCCATGAGCCATGGCCGCTGAGCCTGGGCGTCTGGAGCCTGTGCTCCGCAACGGGAGAGGCCACAGCAGTGAGAGGCCCGCGTATCGCAAAAAAAAAAAAAAAAGTAATTAGCCTATAGTGGTTTAAACAGCAAAGGGAAGCTATTTTTTTAAATTAATTAATTAACTTATTTTTGGCTGTGTCATGTCTTAGTTGCGGCATGCAAGCTCAGTAGTTGAGGCACACAGGCTTAGCTGCCCCAAGGCATGTGGGATCTTAGTTCCCTGACCAGGGATCAAACTGGCATCCCCTGTATTGCAAGACAGATTCTTAACCACTGGACCACCAGGGAAGTCCAAAGGGAAGATATTGGCTGAAATTCCCAGGACAGGCTGGCTTCAGACAAGACTCTATCTAGAGTATAAAGAACATCACTCAATTTCTTTTTCCCCAGTAGCTCCACATTCTTCTCTTGCAGGGTCCATTTCCACCTCACAGCCCTACCCTTTCTTTCCCAGAAGCCTCCAGCAAATATATATTTACATCTCATTATACCCGATTAGTTACATACCTTCCTTGAATCAATCACTGTTGCCACAAAATTAAGATATCCTGATTGATTTAAGCTAATGAGTGCCTCCCCAAAGTGTGGGAAAGGTCAATGGCACCAGTCACATGGCCTATACTATGAGAGGGTGGTTGTCTAAGTATATGCAGGATACCCAGTAAGGCCAGCAAGTCACCTGGGGGTGAAGTAGTGTGGCTCAGGAAGCATTGCTGACTTGTTGCTCATGTCTTTTTCCCTCCCTAAGCCACAATGTCAAAAAAATTTCTCACAACAGGGGGCCTCCCCACATTATCTTTTCCTAAATAATGGCAGAAGAAAGAGCTCTGAATTAAGGATCAAGAACTCTTGACTTCTGTCTTGGCTCTGTCAAGGCACTGAATCTTTCTGTTTCTCATTTTTTTTACTATGAAATGTGGATAATGACACCTGTCCTCCCAGTGTCGTCAGGAAAGTCAAGTGAAATGGGAGTTTGAAATTAGCAGATGCAAACTAGCATATGTGAGGTGGATAAACAACAAGGTCCTACTGTATATCACAGGGAACTATATTCAATATCCTGTGATAAACTATAATGGAAAAGAATATGAAAAAAATGTATATATGTATAACTGAGTCACTTTGCTGTACAGCAGAAATTAACACAACATTATAAATCAACTATACTTCAAAACAATAAATTTTAAGAAAACCAGGTGAAATTTAACTTAACTGAGTCACTTTGCTGTACAGCAGAAATTAACACAACATTATAAATCAACTATACTTCAAAACAATAAATTTTAAGAAAACCAGGTGAAATGATCAGTTTGAAAGCCCTTTCAAAAGCATCAAAATATACTAAGAAGGACTATTGGTAATTCACCCTCAGTGCTCATGTCTACATATTCCTCATCTTGAGAGATTAAGATGATTATGCCAATGCACCCCTCATTTTCTCTGTTCCCTCCACTCCAGGCTGTCTGGCCATCTCTCAGTTCCTCATTAATGTATATCAACCCTGATGCTTTATACTTGAGTAATGGGAAACCTCACCCCAAAGGCGTTTGATGGCAGGACACCTTACTCCCTCCTAATGAGGAGTCCACAGGTAGGTGGGCTCCAGGTATGGGGTGTCAGGACTGTCCTGCCATATCTCTTGGCTCTGACCTCCCCAAGGGCTGCTCTCATCCACAGTCTCCTGCAAGACAACTGCGGTGGTTCCAGGAATCTTCATGTGTGTCTCTTTTTCTAAGGTTAGGAAACCTTTCCAAGAAAATTTCTTATGTCTTATTGGTTAGAACTGCTCACAAGCACACCCCTAAACCAATGTCTGGCAAAGGGGGATGGGATTCATATGACTGGTGGAGATTCCTCAGGATTAACTTTTTGAGCTAGGGATAGAGCTATTTTCTACATGGCCGCATGGTGGAAAATGGTCTGAAAATGATCAGGGTCTGACAGCTGAAAGAATGAGGAGAGGGAGGAGACTGGCTATTGGGTGGGGGACAACCAGAGTCTATATAGTAGATGCTCTCAGTGACCTGCTCTTATCCCCAGGCCCTATGACCTGAGTGCACAGCACTGACTTCTGACCACTAGCACTTGTGTTTCTTTGCTTGAAAACTTCTTCTGGTCTTTCCCACCCATGCAATAAGCCAAAAATACTAGGGGATTACTATTTCCATGCTGGGAACAGCCCTCAATGACTGTTGAGAGTATATACACTCCCACATGTATAAAAGCTCCAGTTCCCTCATCCCGAGGGTGGGATCACTCTGTGGTGTTTGCTCTGCACTGGCCTCCAGAATGTCGTAGCCCAGTTACATTCCAGCTACCCATGTCCAGTAGCTGGCTGGACAACACACCCTCTCAGGCTGCCCTCCTCTTCCTGCCTCACTTCTCCACTCCACTGTGGTGCTTCCTACACCTCCTTTGACTTCCTATCTCAGAGTCGGCTTCTTGGGAAGTCCAAATGAAGATACCATATGTCAAACTCCTTCCTGAATCCAGAGACTCTGTACACAGCGTTCCTATCTGCTCAGAATGTGTTTCCTCTCCCTGCTCATGCTCACGCTCCCTTCCAGTTTCAGTGGAAATGTCACTTCCCTCTGGAAACCTTGTTTGAGCCCTTGTCCACCTTAGGCCATCCTCTCATTGTTTGCTCTCCTCTTTTGTATTTCTCCTTAAGAATGGTTGTGATTTAATTAGTTGTTTGTTTAATTATTTTTTTTTATATCTTTATCCCCAACTAGATTGTGAGCTGCTTGAGGGCAAGGACAATGCTTCTTGCCTCCTACTCTATCATTGGCTCCTGGCACACTGCCTGGCACAAAGTAGAGGGTCAAGGACTGGCTGGATATGGGAAGATGAACCTTATGAAAGATGTAAGTTTGAGGGTCATTCACACAGAAAAAATTGTGAAAGCTTTAGATAAAAGATATTTTATTTACATGACTCTTAATGGATCTACATTTATTTCTTGGGACAGAATATAACTTTTATACATAGAAGGGATGCCCATTGTCTAAGGGAGAATCTTAGAATGGCTCCTTTATATCTATAAAACTGCCATTTTAGTCACCTTTTAATTTTATTTATACATTGCTGAATTCCATCTCAAATCCACTATTCTTTCGTTCATTCATTCATTAAATGCCTACTTATAGGACACTGTACCTGGCAAGACTCTAGAACTATCTGCTCTCAACTCTTTCTAAAAGCCATGAGAGAGACATATAATGACCATCATATAATATATGAGGAAGAACATCCCAGGTTCTCTGTCTGCCTCCCCTCAGCTCTACTTCCACAGTAGACTTTTGGCTTTTACTGAAGGAGCAAGGAACAATCTTATGAAATCAATCACTATATTTGCCGGAAAAGGGTACCTGAGGGCTTGTCTATTTTGTCAGTGCTCACATGGGAGAAATTTCCTTTAGTGACAAGTGGCATGAGGCAGGGTGAAAACAGCAAACAAACATGCATGCTTGCCATCTCTCTGCCAGGCAGACTCTTTCTTACTAATCCCTAAACAAGACCCTTACCTCTGCATGGGATTAATTCAGGTTTTGTGAGGTTTATATAATTTGGAATCCTTCTTCGTGAAAAAAGTACAAAATTACAAATAAAAATGTGACACAGAGCTTTGGAAGGGTCCACACAAGTGAGGGGCTCTGAATTTTAAGCTGCACTGGTTTCCTAGTAAATCAGCATCTGACCCTGATTAAGACTGGCTGGTCCTCCAGCCCCTTAGCCCTGCATGGTTACTCTGACCTCTATGCTTTATGTTGCTTTTTTGCCTGAAAAAATTCCGTCCTCCTTCTCCTTCAATCCCCGGACCATATTTTTTCAAAGTTTGGCCCCACAATGCGTTCTCTGATTCTCCCCAGTAGAAAGCTCTCCCTTCCCTGCAGGCCCACAACCCTATGTACGGAGCCCAGGATATGTTGTCTCATGATGGCTTAGAGGGCATCATGAATGGCTCTGTCTGAGGGGCATATACTGTGCCTTCTCCAATTAATCTTGGGCACAGGGACTATTTCTTCATTTAGATTTCTCCTCAGCACCTACCCAAGTTCTGGGTACAGCAGTAAGGGAAGGGAAAAAGGAAAGGTGTAATAAAGGCAAGATGATGGGGTGTGGAGTGAGGCTCACCTGATTGTAACTCTGCCCTCGTTAGTGCAGGACCTCAGGCAAGTCGCTTACCTCTCTAAGTCTTCGTTTCTCACTGACAAATGGATATGATAATGATGTTTATTTCCCATGATTGTTGTGAGGATTAAGTAAAGCATTTATTCATTCACCAAATACCTATTTAGCCCTCTCTTGGGCTATTTTTGGCACCAGAGGCTTGGAATACACGTGGCTCAGGGATACTCCCTGTGTGGCTGTTCCCATAGTTAAGTTGGGAGATGGAAGGTTATGATGTATCAAGATAAGGCTGTAGCAGACACTCAACCGGAGCAGAGCAGGTGCTCCATAAATAGTTGTTAAATAAATGACTGACAGAATGAAGGAATTCAGAAAGCAAAAATGATTAACTTTGCAAGATAAGTAACATGATATATTTGCAGCATCATCCAGATGTAAGTATAATGTTGAATATAATGGACATGGCAATGCATGGAACATCACGAAATGCTGCATGTTAAAGATAATAAAATCAACAGCAGAAAGAAAGCAAGGGTTGAATGAGAGGAGAGAGGACAAAAGGAAGGAGAAAGACCCTCAGAAGGCAAAAAGGGAGGAAGGACACCATGGACTCACCTGGCCAAGTGTGCACTCCATGCCACCCAAGAAGTCAGCCTCCTTCAGCTCATCGTGGTTGCTGCTGATGTCATGGACCTCAAACCGCAGGCGCTGCACCTCCTCAAAATAAAAGTCCACGGTAAACAGTTTTGAATACACTGGGTTGATGCAGGTGCGAATTACCTCTGTTCTGTCAACCTGCAGAAGAGAGAAAGAGAAAACCCATCAGGGATCAGGACTTCGTATCATTATCCTTCACGAGGATTCATCTTACAGTGCTCTTTCTCCCTCCAAACTGTCAATGCCCTCCACCAAGTCAACAGGGTGAGCAGTTTTGATGTCTTCAAGGATGCATCTTCAGAGAATAAGCCATGTTTCAAGGAGGAAAATCATAGAATAATCTGAGCTTTGTATTTAAGGGTTTAGAGCACCTTGTATTGTTAAGTAACAGGGCAACAAGATGGATTGATTATTAGGGGCTGCCTGGAGCCTCAGGATGAGAAAGAGTCTGAGGGCACGTTTGGGTTCAGAAGAAAAGAAATCTGTATTCAATTCCTGAAGTCTGAGGGGCACAGTCAGGGCAAATGACCATGTAGAAGCCCCATTTTAGCCAACCCTACTCTAGTATGAGTGTCATAGTTCATGAATCCCAGCATATTGAAGGGGAAAGGCATGAGAAGGGATATGAAGATAACTGCCTGTGGTCTCAAGTGTGCCTTTTGTTGGGTTTACACATGTTGACTCAGTCATTTCAGTACCCCGGGCCTCAGTTTCCTCATCAACCAGTGAGGGTTAGAGGATTAGAGGATGAAAAGTCCCTTTGTGCTCTAATGTTCCAGGAGCGAAGATTTCCCAGGCCTTCTGTGGTAATAACTCTCCATTTCTCTCTCATTTTCTGCCACACTCTGTGCCCCTGGAGGCTGACTTTTATGGACTGACTTTCCTGGGCTCCCTTGACTCTGGGCTCTGGGTGGAGGCAGCCAGAGGGGAGACTTGGCAGGAGATCAGAAGGACATGTTCAGTGTCTCCGCCCCTCTACACACACAAGTCTGCTAGGGACTCCCATCCAAGAGGGAGCTGCTGCCAGGATCTGGTTACACAGCCCTGACCCTCAGACAGAGGGGTGGTAATGGCTCTCTGCTGCTGCCTCGCCATCCTTTGTCAGCTCCCTTACGCCTGCCCAGGCACATGCAAAGAGTCCCTGTGTGAAGAGTTTAGCTCTTTGAGTGAAACTCTGGGTATGCCATCTGATTTCTGCTCGTACCCCCACCACTAAAGTTCTTCTCTTCCACATCTGTCCCAAGTAAGAATACTCAACACCATTTATATTCTGTGAAGCCTTAGAGTTACAGATAACCCAAGATCCTACAGTATCTCTCAATGGGAGATATCCATCACTCATATTTTATAGGTCAATTGGAGCCTACATGAACTGTCAGCTTTCAAATAGATACATCATTTTGTGAATGAAAAATATTGCCTGCCATATCAGTAAACAAAGGATGCTGCAGCCACCAAGCCATCATATTATAGCCACCGTGATGGTGAGCTCTGAGGGAACTCAGGATAGAGACAAATGGGATGCCAGCTGTCAAGCCCTCAGCCACTGCAGCCACCCCCACGGGGCACCCTGAGGGGACTCAGGATGGAGAGAAGCAGGATACTGGCCCCAGGTAGCTGAGGTGTATATCAAAGGAATGATTTCAGTGAGCCCAGACTCTTGCATCTTCCCATACATAGAAAAGCACTAAATTTCATTAACTTGAGATATATCGTTTTCTTTAATTAAGAGTAATCTTTTGATGTTTCCACTACCTGGTCTTTGTTGCAAAAACTCCTATATATCCTGGCTCCCCACCTTGCTTCTTGGGAGCAGACTCTCACGGTTATTTGAGATGCTGTCTCCCAGGATTGAAGTGCTCAGAATGTCCTCTGAATAAAACATAATTCTCAACTTTTAGGCTGTGCAATTTTTTTCAGTCGACAGTTTATTGGATACTTCCTAAGAGTCATTCATTAGTACAAACTGTGAAAAACATCTCCCCACTTTCATTAGAGTACAAGGAAAATTTCTCAGTAAAATGAGGGAAACCATTTTTGACCATATCGTGTGTGTACATGTTATCCAGCAAAGAAAATTGGAAACACTCTTGAGTTCAGGGCTTGGTCCCTGTCCCTGTCCCTTCCTATGCAGGGCCCTGTGTGAGAGAGTGTTACCCTGTAAGGAACACCATCTGCTATTCCTGGTGGGATGAATGATCCAGGTTGTGAGGAGGAGAATATGGTCCTTTTATGTCCCTGTGCAAGAGACAGAAAAACCAAACCCCAACCCACTGCTGATTAGCAGTTGACAACAAGCTACTGTACAGACCAATGGTTATTTAACTCTTCCAGTGAAGACTCAGCTTCTATTTGAGCTGAGTTTTATATCCTTTAAAATGTTCATTCTGGTGGGGAAGGATTGCATATGTTATTGGTTAACTGTGTAGGTACAAGGATTTACTGTATTCGCATAGTTTTTTTTCAGTTTATTAAGAGATTATGCTTTTGAGTAATAGTAAAAATCAGAGGTCACAAACTGGTAGTCTGCGGTTCATACTGACCTAGAGGTGTTTTATTCATCCTACTTAAAAGTAGTTTTCTCTTAATTTGCCAACAGAAAAGAGATGCTATTTCTATTGCCCTCCCTTTGGAAAAAAATCAGATTATCTGGCAACCTGGGGCTACATTCATAATGGCAACCATTGGGGGCTGCCCCATTCAGATGGGCATTCATTCTCCATTCTCCAAGCTCTTCACCCTCAATGAATTCCCCTGCCTGACTTCTGGAGGCATTTTTGCAACACTTGGTCCAAATTCATGGCATCATGAGCCATATGATAAGAGATTTAATTATATTCATATGGTGCCTTTTGGTAGAAGATTTTGAAATAATCCCCAAGAAGTAATTTATAGGTGGATTCTCAAGACACAGAAAAGGGTCTTTCCTCCAGGCTAGAAGAACAGAGTCCTAGCCAGGTTTAGATGATAAGAGACAGAAGATGGAAACTATAGTCTTTGTTTCTCTGCTTTAACCACCCCAAAGGGCGCAAATGGCTGATGTGCATCAATCCTGCTGATTTTCTTCTCACTTCTTGATTTTCAAATGCTCATCCCACATAGACATCACACCACACCTCAGGTGGACCATCCAAGGCAACACTGAATGACTTTGTTTTGTGAGGGAGAGGATTGGCTTGGAAAGAAGTTAAGTAACAAACATTTGCATTACCAAGATAGATAATTCCAAGGATAATCTCAGGGCCATTGAGACCCTTGAGTATGGATGCTCAGGACTAGGAGGAGAATGGTGATGGGGAAATGCTCATAACACTTGCAGATGTTTCAAAACGTTCTGCATTCCCAGTCAGTATGGGAGATGTATTCTTTTCTGGAGACTGAAGACAGGTTTAACCTGAGCAATAGACCCTAGGACGGCTGGTGTTTCTCATTGAAAGGTGTCAAGGTCAAGGCAGTTGTTTCCAAAGGACCAGCCATTGACTGGTGCTGCTGGTTGCATCAGAATCATGGGGCAACAGTAATATTCCACTGTATATAAGTACCACATCTTCTTTATCCATTCATCTGTTGATGGACATTTAGGTTGCTTCCATGACTTGGCTACTGTAAATAGTGCTGCTACGAAGATTGGGTTGCATGTGTTTTTTAAATTATGTTTTTTTCTGGGTATATGTCCAGTAGTGGGATTGCTGGCTCAGAGCCATAAAAAAGAATGAAATTGGTTCATTTATAGAGACGTGGATGGACCTAGAGAGTGTCATACAGAGTGAAGTAAGTCAGAAAGAGAAAAGCAAATATCGTATAATAATGCATATATGTGGAATCTAGAAAATGGTATAGGTGATCTTATTTGCAAAGCAGAAATAGAGACACAGATGTAGACAGCAAATGTATGGATACCAAGGCAGAAAGGGGTGGGGTGTGAAGAGCTGGGAGACTAGGACTGACATATGTACATTTTTCTTTATTTATTTATTTGTGTAGCCATTTAAAAAAATTTTTTTCTTTTGCATTTTTAAAAAACATCTTTATTAGAGTATAATTGCTTTACAATGGTGTGTTAGTTTCTGCTTTATAGCAAAGTGAATCAGTTATACATACACATATGTTCCCATATCTCTTCCCTCTTGCATGTCCCTCCCTCCCACCCTCCCTATCCCACCCCTCTAGGTGGTCACAAAGCGCCGAGCTGATCTCCTTGTGCTATGTGGCTGCTTCTCACTAGCTATCTATTTTACATTTGGTAGTATATATAAGTCCATGTCACTCTCTCACTTTGTCCCAGCTTACACTTCCCTCTCCCCATGTCCTCAAGCCCATTCTCTACGTCTGCGTCTTTATTCCTGTCCTGCTCCTAGGTTCTTCAGAAACTTTTTTCTTTTTTAGATTATATATATATATATATATATATATATAATGTGTGTGTGTGTGTGTATTAGCATACGGTATTTGTTTTTCTCTTTCTGATGTATTTCACTCTGTATGACAGACTGTAGGTCCATCCACCTCACTACAAATAACTCAATTTCATTTCTTTTTATGGCTCAGTAATATTCCATTGACATATATACATTATTGATACTATGTATAAAATAGACAACTGATGGGAACATACTGTATAGCACAGGGAACTCTTTTTAATGCACTGTGGTAACCTAAATGGGAGGGAAGTCTAAAAGGGAGGGAATTATCTGAATGTGTATGGCTGATTCATTTTGTTGTATAGTGGAGGCTAACACAACATTGTAAAGCAACCATACTCCAATAAAAATTAATAATAATAAAAAAAGAATCAATGGGGCAGCTTTCCTTAACACTGAGATTCCTGATCCCTATACTCCAGCTTCTGATTCAATAAGAGTAAGGGAATCCCCCAAATCTGTATTTTTAAAGGTGTTCTAGGCAATTCGAATATGGGAATATCAGAGTAAAGGAACTGAAGAGATAGAGGGTCTAGCTCTTGCTCTTGTGTGAGGTTTTTTTTTGTCAAGGTTTTAAAAAATCTTGCTTTCTTTCTGTTACCCAGTCTACAAAACTGTCAGCACGTCTCTCCTCTGCAGTTGTAATGACTGATACCCCAGGGTTGCTTATGGTTTGCAGAACATACTCACACACATTTTTTTATTTGGTTCTTATAGCAATCATGTGATGTAGCTTTATACTACTTTATATATGAGTAAAATCAAGGTCAGATGTCAGTACAAAGTACTGGATCACAGAGTGGGCAGTGAGCTCAGGTTTTTTGACCTCAAAGTCTGTACTATTTTTCTTAATTCATGTTTCTTTATGAGCCTCCCTAGACAGAAAGAAAAAATGCAGCTGGGTTATGATATGATGATAGAATCAATCATTGAATATTGCTTTGGATGAGATGCTCTTTTAAAGAATTTCATCTAAAACATTTTTCAGTAGAACAGTAAAGTTTATAATAGTTAATGCTTATGGAAGGCCTGGTGTGTCACAGGCACTCACTTTTAAAAATGCATTATTGAAGTATAATTTACATAAAATAAACCACATCTATTTAAAGTGTACCATTCAGTAAGTTTTGGTATGTGTACAGACTTGTGAAACCATCCCCACAATCAAGTAAATGCACCCATTACCCCCTACGGTTTCCTTATGCCCCCTTGTAATTCTTCCTCTCACCCCTTCCTGCCCTTGTTCCCAAGCAACTACCAGCCTGTTCTCTGTCACCATAATCAGTTTGTATCCTCTATAATGACATATAAATTAATTGTACACACTATGTAGTCTTTTTGCCTTTATTCTTTCATTCAGTGTAATTATTTTGAGATTTATTCATTGTTTGTGCATTAACAGTTCATCTTTTTTTATTTCTGAGTAATATTTCATTGATGGACTGTTTCCAGTTTGGCTGCTACACATAAAGCTTCCATGAATATTCATGTACAAGCATTTGTATGGACATATATTTCTTCTCTCCAGGAGTGAAATAGGTATATGTTTAACTTTTAAAATTCTAATAGGTGTGTAGTGGTATCTCATTGTGGTTTTAATTTGTGTTTTCCTAATAACTAATGATGTGGAGCATCTTTTCACGTGCTTATTTGACATCTGTCTTCTTTGGTGAAGTGTATGGTCAAATCTTCTGACAGGCACTCTCTTTTCATCCTTATGACAACACTGTGAGGTAGGTACTATTATTACTCCCTTTACTGGGAGGTAGAGAGACCCTATAACTTTCCCAATATCATACAGCTTGAAAGAGGTAGGATTTTTCATCTTTATGCTATATAGTCATGCAAATTTGAAGCTTTTTCACCTAAATCCTCTTGCTCAAAGTAATGCACAAACCAGACAACAGGCATAAGATATGGAACTGTTGGGGAAAGTCAGTGAATGAGGCTGTAGTTGTGTCTCTGGAGATCTGGTTTGTCCACTGGGCATACTGGAGATACAATGGGGGCCTTGAACATTGCCCACAGAGATTGAACTGTGTAGGGGACAAGGTCAGTGTGTCATCAAAAAGAGTTCAAGATTATGCACAGAATGGCCATCTGTTCCCAGAGGCTCCCAAGGGCTGGGACTGACATAGGCAAAGGAGGTGAGGTGATTGGAAGGCGAGTGCTAAACAATGTGATGGAGAAGTGGGGAGAAGGTAAAGTCAGGAGCCAAAACTGATGTCAGTCACTGAATGCTCTAAGGTTTCCTAGAGAAATACAGGCCCCTATCCCAAGGATAACAGGGCTGGAGAAGAGTGACATCATGTGTCAGAGAGAGACGTGAAGGTCCCCAGGGTAGGTGTATAATTATATATTATTTCAAACTGATATTCTTTAAATATTTGCTGAATATTTATTTAGTGAGGGTGAGGAGAAACTAATTTTCTCTGAATAAATAATGGATAACATTATGATCAAAAATAAAGGATTGATTACAGACAATTTTTCAAACCATGTAACTTCCAAAGGGACATATTAAACCACATAAAATTTATATAATAAGTCACTGAGTCACCAGAATTAGCATTATTCAATTTCAGCTGCTGAGGCTGCTGATTTCAAGTGCCTGGCCATGGGGTTGGCAGGTTTGCCCTACAGCTGCAACAAACAACTCTCTGGCCTTAAAATCACTCAACAGGGGGAGAGAGGTTGGTGCTAGTGAAATATGGCTTTTATTTTCATTGTAAGTGGATTCTCTACTTGAATAGGACTAACACTGTAACATTTTGCTGGCTATGTAAAAAGAAGTCACCTGTGGGAACCTGAGATTCCTGATGCCATTTTTGTGCTATGTCTTCATGCTTGCATCATTTCTGGCTGCCTGACTGGTGTGCCTCACAGTCGGTTCCTGCTCACCAGGTCCTAAGAGTGAAAATATGCCTGAGTATTCAGCAACCTTTGCTTCTCCTTCTCTTATTATAACATCCTGGGCTGAAGCTGATCTCTCACCTGGACACATGTGATCCTCAATGGGGGCAATACTCACTTTCCCAGGGGACATGTGGAAATGTGTAGGGGTGTCTGGGGTGGTCACAATGATGGGGTGACATCCCTAGATGCTAAATACCCTACAATGTGGAGGTTGGTCCTAATCAACACAGAACTGAACACTCTTCAAAGCTAGTGGTGTCTCCTATTTGTCTAATCCACATTCAATCCCAGCTAAACAAACAGAGAAACTTCTCCAAGGGTCTTTGGGTCTTAGACCATGCATATGAGTGGACCTACTAGCCAAGATGTGAATAAAGAGTGGGATCCTTTAGAGAGAAACTCTAGAAGACATCCCTACTTGAAGCAATCATAATAGTTGTGTTATGAATAACACACTTCACAGAAGTCACCTCCTTAGGAATTTTTACCCTTGCCTAGTAAATTATTTAAATTTCTCCTGGAAAGGGGTGAGAGGAAAAATGATGTATCTTTATCATTCACCTTCTTACATTCCTATAGAAGGTATTTTACATGTTATTTTCAGCCCTTATCTTCATTAACTTTAAAACAAACTTTCTTTCACAATGTAACATTTTAAAAATTGAGATCCATGTTATAATCAATGACATGCCATTGTTTAACTGAAAGTATATTTTTGTTAACTGGTGATACATAAAATAGTACTTCAGTTTACCAATGACATCATTTTACCAATAAGTCTATTAAATATATCATCCTTATTTTGTAAATGATAAAATAAAACTGCATCAGAAAAGCAGTGGCAAAAGAAAGGATAAAACTCAGTCTCTCCAATTTCAAAATATATGCTTTCTACTTTATGATTTATTATGGGTTGAATTATGTCCCTCAAAGTTCATATGTTGAGTATATAAGAATGTGATATTATTTGGAGATACAGCTGTTACAGAAGTTAGAAGTAAGGATGAAGTCATACTAGAGTGAGGTGGATCCCTGATCTGATATGACCAGTGTCCTATGAATAAGGGATATTGGACACAGACAAGCACACAGGGAGTTGCCATTTGGACATGAAGGAAGAGATTGGAGTGACCCACTTCCAACCCATGAGACACCAAAGATGACCAGAAAACCACCAGAAGCCAGAAGAGAGGTGTGGAACAGATTCTCCCTAGTGCCCTCAGAAGGAGCAAAACCTGGCAACACCTTGATCTTGGACTTCTAGCCTCCAGAACTGTGAGACAATAAATTTCTGTCATCTAAGCCACCAGTCTGTGGTAGTTTCTTATGGCAGTCCTAGTAAACTATGCATCATTCTACCTCTCTCAAGAAGCATCCAGATTCATCTCTGAAAAGGCACTCCTCACCCACCCCATGGCAAAATCTTCAAATGCTCTATAGATTAAATTGAACGAGTGATCCAGGGTTACAAAAGTCAATCCATTGACCACCCCCCAACACCCCTGCCTTATCTTTCTGCTATGCTCTTCACTTGGCTGACAAGGAACAGGGCCTCTTGTGGGAGCTGGGTTCTGTTTAAGGAGCCCTGGGGATTAACCTGCTGGAGGACCTGGAGTGAGACAGTCCTTTAACCGCTGGACTCAGCCCTGGCTTCTGCTGTTCAGAGTAAACGGCAGAGCCACATCACCTCGCCCAAGAGTGGGGCTCAGAAGTGAATGAAATGAGCATCACCTAGAGATAACTTCAGAGTTCTCAAGGGCTACAGGGATGGGTCCTGGGTCTTCTTCTTCCTTTGTTGCCCTCCTCAGCCCCTGTTGGCAGGGGTCTCAAGTATGCACCTCTGCATCCTCCTTAGGTGTTCCTCTTCCCCAACATGAGTGCCCATGTGTGGCTTAATTCCCATGGTCCAAAATTTCTATGTTGAAACCTAAGCCCCAGTGTGATGGTATTAGGAGGTGGGGCTTTGGGAAGGTGATTAAGTCATGAGGGTGGGGTGCTCACAAATGGGATTAGTGCCCTTATAAAAGAGACCCCAGAGGGCCCGCTTGCCCCTTCTGCCATGTGAGGACACAGCAAGAAGACGGCTAAGTGTTTATTAACCAGGAAGCAGGCTCTCACCAGACACTGAATCTGCTGATGCCTTGATCTTGGACTTCCACCCTCCAGAACTGTGAGGAATACATTTCTTCTGTTTATAAACCACCCAGTCTATAGTATTTTGTTATAGCAGCCTTAACAGACTAAGATTTTTTAACTATATGGTTTAGAAATCTTAACAAATGAACAGTTCAGTTTGAGGACCAGTAATATTATATTACCAGCTGCTATAGCTCAGCCCCAAGGTGCATGGTGACCAGAAGGACCATGTGATCTACTCTGAGCACCCCCACCTCCTGGTCAGACTGTGTGTTGGAAAGTTTCTTCTACCTTGAGAGCTGCCATTTTGACTGCTGCTCATCTTGTTACAGGATAGGAAGACTAAAGGAAATAACGAAGTTGTGAGCTGATTTACTTGATGGATTATCCAACTGAGCACTCCATTAATTGCCACATTCCCAAAATGTGAAATGAGAGTTAGTGAATGTGGTGATTAGTCTCCTTTGTATCTTCAGATCTTTCTGTTCTGCTCTGTTCCCCAGGAGACTGGCTGCATGAATTGCTTTATTAGGGTTTCTTTGCCAACTGGCCTCTTCAGCCAATAGGAGGCATCAGTAGGAGATCAGAAAGTGGGAAGAAAGAGAGCTCAGTGTGTTTTGCTGGACCCCTTCCTGTCCCAAGCTGCAGTTTTAGGTAGTGACTATGTCCCCTCATCCCCACAATCCCCTCCTAATAACCCTTCCTGCAAGCCTCCAGCTCTCACTGGGTTCCAGTAACACTGCCATTTCCACCTGCCCATCAAGTCCAGTGGTACCTTCCCACTGTTGCTACTCCCAGAGCATCTCATCATCCCTTGCTGATCTCTTGAATTTTGCCCACACATCTCTACGTGTGTCATTAACATTTCTTTTGGAAGAGACTTCAGAATCCCAAGGGCAGGCAAAAATGTGTCTAGTCTGATGGCTCATGGTGAATGAATTATATGGTCTTTTAAGAGTCTGAAAACTGGTGATCCATATATTATTCATGTGGTAACTTCCTCTTAGCCTCAACATCTATTCCTCAACTGTGTTCAGTAATAGATCATAAGGAACATTTACTGAACACTTAAAATGCCCCAGGAATTGTTCTAACCACTTCACATGTATTGTCCCACAAAATCATCCCAATAAACCATCCCATTATCACTATTTTATACACGAGAAAACATAGGGTCAAAGGGGTTAATGTGCCCAAGGTCACTCAGCTGTAGTGATGGGGCCACTTGGGATTCCCACTTGGGATTCCCCTTCCTGGGACATGACCATCTCTCTTGAAGAGGACACATCTCTTCAGGTACCTTCTGAATATAATGGTTTCAAGCAGAGCCCTTCTCAACACTCAAGACTCCAAATGTTCTTTGACAGGAAAACAATCTTTAATGTCTTCAGCTGGGTGACAGACCCTGAAAAGGCTTTTTGATGTGACTGTGAGGGTCCAGCATGCCTCTCTCTGTCTTCACACCTTCTTTTCTCCCTTCTTTATATTTTTCTCTTCAAGTTTCTTCCAGTTAGCTTGCTCCCTTTTGGGATAGATCAGGAGAAATATGGATGCTCAAAGCAGAGAGGACATAAGAAGAGTCTAAAACATAAATGGTGCTTTCAATCCTAAATCAACTTCCTTCTACCAGACTCCAGCTGTAAGCTGGCACATGAACATCAAATGATCAGAAACTGCCTGACAAAACTCATGCCTATCTGCTGAAGGAAGTCAGAGCCTGCCAAGGTTGGGGTAGGAAGGGACTGCATGACAGGTCACTCCGAGTTGTAGCTCCTGTCAGATCCTCCTCATGAGGGAGCTTGGAAGCTAATCCCACACAACTGTAAATCAGTTTGCACTTCACTCAGATGCTGGTTATTAACAGGATGGTCTCACTACCTCATCTCTCTGTCACAGCTGTAGAGTCCTCGGGAAAGGTCGTCCAAGACTGGAGAGCCTTGACAATTTCACTCCTTCTTGTGAGAGCACTGGAATCACAACTAACTGCTGAATAATCATTGACAGGAAGACACTGGAACTCACAAAAAAGATACCACACATTCAGAGACAAAGAAGAAGCTGCAATGAGACAGTAGGATGGGCACAAACACAATAAAATCAAATCCCATAAAGACTGGGTGGGTGACTCACAAACTGGAGAACACTTATACCACAGAAAACCACCCACTGGAGTGAAGGTTCTGAGCCCCATGTCAGTCTTCCCAACCAGGGGATCTGGCAACAGGAGGAGGAATTCCTAAAGAATCAGACTTTGCAGGCTATCAGGATTTGATTGCAGGAATTTGACAGGACTGGGGGAAACAGAGACTCCACTCTTGGAGGGCACACACAAAGTAGTATGTGCATAGGACTCAGGGGGAAGGAGTAGTAACTCCATAGGAGACTGAACCAGACATACCAGCTAGTGTTGGAGGGTGTCCCACAAAGGCATGGGTGGCCGTGGCTCACTGCAGGGGCAAGGACACTGGCAGCAGAAGTTCTGGGAAGTACTCCTTGGCATAAGCCCTCTGGAAGTCCACCATTAGCCCCACCAAAGAGCCTGTAACCTCCAGTGTTGGGTTGCCTCAGGCCAAACAACCAACAAGGAGGGAACCCAGCCCCACCCATCAGCAGACAAGCAGATTAAAGTTTAACTGGGCTCTGCCCACCAGAGAAACACCCAGCTCTACCCACCACCAGTCCCTCCCATCAGGAATCTTGCACAAGCCTCTTAGATAGCCTCATCCACCAGAGGACAGAAAACAGAAGCAAGAAGAACTACAATCCTGCAGCCTGTGGAACAAAAACCACATTCACAGAAAGATAGACAAAATGAAAAGGCAGAGGACTATGTACCAGATGAAGGAACAGGATAAAACCCCAGAAAAACAATTAAATGAAGTGGAGATAGGCAATCTTTCAGAAAAGTAATTTGGAATAATGATAGTGAAGATGATCCAGAACCAAGGAAAAAGAATGGAAGCAAAGATCAAGAATATGCAAGAAATGTTTAACAAAGACCTAGAAGAATTAAAGAGCAAACACCTAGATGAATTAAAGAACAAACAAACAGAGATGAATACAATAATGGAAATGAAAAATACACTAGAAGTAATCAATACCAGAAAACTGAGGCAGAAGAACGGATAAGTGACCTGGAAGACAGAATGGTGGAATTCACTGCCGCAGAACAGAATAAAGAGAAAAGAATGAAAAGAAATGAAGACAGCCTAAGAGACCTCTGGGACAACATTAAACACACCAACATTCACATTATAGGGCTTCCAGAAGGAGAAGAGAGAGAGAAAGAACCCAAGAAAATATTTGAAGAGATTATAGTTGAAAACTTCCCTAATATAGGAAAGGAAATAGCCACCCAAGTCTAGGAAGCACAGAGAGTTCCAGGCAGGATAAACCCAAGGGGAAACATGCCAAGACATATAATAATCAAATTGAAAAAAATTAAAGACAAAGAAAATTTATTAAAAGCAACAAGGGAATAATGACAAATAACATACAAGGGAATTCCCATAAGGTTAACCGCTGATTTCTCAGCAGAAACTCTACAAGCCAGAAGGGAGTGGCACAATATATCTGAAGTGATGAAAGGGAAGAACCTACAACCAAGATTACTCTACCTGGCGAGGATCTCATTCAGACTCAATTGAGAAAAACTTTACAGACAAGCAAAAGCTAAGAGAATTTAGCACCATCAAACCAGCTCTACAAAAAATGTTAAAGTCATTTCACTAAGTGGGAAATACAAGAGGACCTATAAAAACAAGCCCAAAACAATTAAGAAAATGGTAGGGCTTCCCTGGTGGTGCAGTGGTTGGGAGTCCGCCTGACAATGCAGGGGACATGGGTTCGTACCCCAGTCCAGGAATATCCCACATGCTGTGGAATGGCTGGGCCCGTGAGCCATGGCTGCTGAGCCTGCACATGCGGAGCCTGTGCTCTGCAACGGGAGAGGTCACAACAGTGAGAGGCCCAGGTACCGCAAAAAAAAAGAAAATGGTAATAGGAACATACATATCAATAATTTCCTTAAATGTGAATGGATTAAAGGCTCCAACCAAAAGACACAGGCTCGCTGAATGGATACAGAAACAAGAACCATATATATGCTGTCTACAAGAGACCCACTTCAGACCTATGGACACATACAGACTGAGAGTGATGGGATGGAAAAAAGATATTTCATGCAAATGGAAATCAAAGCTGGAGCAGCAATACACATATAAGATAAAATAGACTTTAAAATAAAGAATGTTACAAGAGAAAAGACACTACATAATGATCAAAGGATCAATCCAAGAAGAAGATATAACAATTATAAATATATATGCACCCAACGTAGGAGCACTTCAATATATAAGGCAAATGCTAACAGCTATAAAAGAGGAAGATGACAGTAACACAGTAATAGTGGGGGACTTTAACACCTAACTTATACCAATGGACAGATCATCCAGACAGAAAATTAATAAGGAAACACAAGCTTTAAATGACACAATAGACCAGATAGATTTAATTGATATTTATAGGACATTCCATCCAAAACCAGCAAATTCTTTCTTCTAAGTGCACATGGAACATTCTCCAGGGTAGATCACATCTTGGGTCACAAATCAAGCCATGGTAAATTTAAGAAAATTGAAATCATATCAAGCATCTTATCTGACCACAATGCTATGAGATTAGAAATCAATTACAGGGGAAAAACGTAAAAAACACAAACACATGGAGGCTAAACAATACATTACTAAATAACCAAGAGGTCACTGAAGAAACCAAAGAAGAAATCAAAAAATACATAGAGAAAATTGACAACGAAAACACCACAATCCAAAAGCAATGGGATTCAGCAAAAGCAATTCTAAGAGGGAAGTTTATAGCAATACAATCGTACCTCAAGAAACAAGAAAAATCTCAATCTCAAATAAACAACTTAACCTTGCACCTAAAAGAAATAGAGAAAGAAGAATAAACAAAACCCAAAGTTAGTAGAATGAAAGACATCATAAAGATCAGAGCAGAAATAAATAAAATAGAAACAAAGAAAATAATAGCAGAGATCAATAAAACTAAAAGCTGGTTCTCTGAGAAGATAAACAACATTGATAAACCGTTAGCCAGACTCACCAAGAAAAAGAGGGAGAGGACTGAAATCAATAAAATTAGAAGTGAAAAAGGAGAAGTTACAACGGCCACCGCAGAAATACAAAGAGACGACTACAGGCAACTCTATGCCAGTAAAATGGACAACCTGGAAAAAATGGACAAATTCTTAGAAAGGTATAACCTTCCAAGACTGAACCAGGAAGAAATAGAAATTATGAACAGACCAATCACAAGTAATGAAATTGAAACTGTGATAAAAATCTTCCAAAAACAAAAGTCCAGGATCAGATGGCTTCACAGGTGAATTCTATCAAATATTTAGCGAAGAGCTAACACTCATCCTTCTCAAACTCTTCCAAAAATTTGCAGAGGAAGGAACACTCCCAAAGTAATTCTACGAGGCCACCATCACCCTGATACCAAAACCAGACAAAAATACTACAAAAAAAGAAAATTCCAGACCAATATCACTGATGAATATAGATGCAAAAATCCTCAACAAAATACTAGCAGTCTGAATCCAACAATACATTAAAAGGATCATGCACCATGATCAAGTGGGATTTATTCCAGGGATGCAAGGATTCTTCAATATACACAAATCAATAAATGTGATACACCCTATTAACAAATTGAAGAATAAAAACCATATGATCAACTTCAATAGATGCAGAAAAAGCTTTTGACAAAATTCAACACTCATTGATGATAAAAACTCTCCAGAAATTGGGCATAGAGGGAACCTACTTCAACATAATAAAGGCCATATATGACAAACCCACAGCAAATATCATTCTCAATGGTGAAAAACTGAAAGCATTTACTCTAAGATCAGGAAAAAGACAAGGTTGCCCACTCTCACCACTATTATTCAACATAGTTTTGGAAGTCCTAGCCACAACAATCAGAGAAGAAAAAGAAATAAAAGGAATCCAAATTGGAAAAGAAGAAGTAAAACTGTCACTGTTTGCAGATGACATAAATAATGCTAAAGATGCCACCAGAAAAGTACTAGAGCTAATTAATGAATTTGGTAAAGTTGCAGGACACAAAATTAATGCACAGAAATTTCTTGCATTCCCATACACTAACAACAAAAGATCAGAAAGAGAAATTAAGGAAACAATCCAATTCACCATTGAAACAAAAAGAATAAAACATCTAGGAATAAACCTACCAAAGGATGTAAAAGACCTGTACTCAGAAAACTATGACAATGATGAAAGAAATCAAAGATGACACAAACAGATGGAGAGATATACCATGTTCTTGGATTGGAAGAATCAATATTGTAAAATGACTATTCTACCCAAAGCAATCTACAGATTCAATGTAATCCCTATCAAATTACCAATGGCATTTTTTACATTACTAGAACAAAAAATTTCACAATTTGTATGGAAGCACAATAGACCCCAAACAGCAAAAGCAATCTTGAGGGGAAAAAAATGGAGATAGAGGAATCGTACTCCCTGACTTCAGACTATACTACAAAGCTACAGTAATCAAGACAATATGATACTGGTACAAAAACAGAAATATTGATCAATGGAGCAGGATAGAAAGCCCAGAGGTAAACCCAAGCACCTATTGTCAACTAATTTATGAAAAGGAGGCAAAGATATACAATGGTGAAAAGCCAGTCTCTTCAATAAGTGGTGCTGGGAAAACTGGACAGCTCCATGTAAAAGAATGAAATTAGAACACTCCCCAACACCATACACAAAAATAAACTCAAAATGGATTAAAGACCTAAATGTAAGACCAGAGAGTATAAAAGTATTAGAGGAAAGCATAGGAAGAAAACTCTTTGACATAAATCACAGGAAGACCTTCTTTGACCCACCTCCTAGAGTAACGGATATAAAAACAAAAATGAACAAACAGGACCTAATGAAACTTAAAAGCTTTTGCACAGCAAAGGAAACTATAAAGACGAAAAGACAACCCTCAGAATGGGAGAAAATATTTGCAAATGAATCAATGGACAAATCTCCACAATATATAAACAGCTCATGCAGCTCAATATTAAAAAAAAAAAAACAATCAAAAAATGGGCAGAAGATCTAAATAGACATTTCTCCAAAGAAGACATACAGGTGGCCATCAGGCACATGAAAAGCTGCTCAACATCACTAATAATTAGAGAAATGCAAATCAAAACTACAATGAGGTATCACCTCACACTGGTTAGAATGAGCATCATCAGAAAATCTACAAACAACAAATGCTGGAGAGGGTGTGGAGAAAAGGGAACCCTCTTGCACTGTTGGTGGGAATGTAAATTGATACAGTTACTATGGAGAACAGTATGGATGTTCCTTAGAAGACTAAAAATGCAACTACCATATGACCCAGCAATCCCACTACTGGGCATATACTGAGAGAAAAGCATAATTCAAAAAGATACATGTATCCCAATATCCATTGTGACACTATTTACAATAGCTATGTCATGGAAGCAACCTAAATGCCCATCGACAGACAAATGGATAAAGATGTGGTACATATATACAATGGAATATTACTCAGCCATAAAAAGGAACGAAATTGGGTCATTTGTAGAGATGTGGATGGAGCCAGAGACTGTCATACAGAGTGAAGTAAGCCAGAAATAGAAAAACAAATATTGTACATTAACGCATGTATGTGGAATCTAGAAAAATGGTACAGACAAACTGGTTTGCAAGGCAGAAATAGAGACACAGATGTAGAGAACAAAAGTATGGACACCAATCGGGGAAAGTGGTGGTGGGGGGGTGGGGGGATGAACTGGGAGATTGGGATTGACATATATACACTAATATGTTTAAAAGAGAACTAATAAGAACCTGCTGTATAAAAAAATAAGTAAAATAAAATTAAAAAAAAAAAGAGTGGAGAATCTTAGTTTTCTTATTAGTTGACGTTTGAAATAGTGAAAAGAAACTCATCTGCAGGATGCTCCATACACATCCCAAGTCCAACCCAGTGCACCAGCCAGCTGAGTGTGAAGGTAGGCTAGCAAGGCTGCCTCACCCTCCTCATAACAGGTGCCCACGTGCATGGATGAAGCCATGGGGACGGTCCCGTAGCTTGGGGTCAACCTCCCAGATTCCAGTTCCCCTTCCCCTGACTCCTTTAGAATAACCAACATCCAGTCTGCTTATAAGTCAATTCACAACTGCCCAGATTGTGAATTATTCACATGATCCAAGTGGATCTTCTCCAAATGCCATTGGACAGGAAGGAGCACAGCAGCCTATGCCTGGGGGTTTGGTCCCCACAGTGCTCTCTCATTCAGTGGGGGTGCTCACCTCTCCTTGACACTTGGCTTTTCCCAGAAAGTAGATGTTGTTTATGGTGATAAGCTCAGATCTTAGCGTTCATCCAGTCTGGGAATGGCGGCAGCCTCCATGCTGCCTCTCCGTTAAGAGTGGTTGGTGGGAACAGGGTATTGCAAAGGTGCCTGACGCCATCTCTGTATTTATGGGGAAAATGATCACTTAGCAATGTCTGCCCTGGGTGTAGGAGGGGCAGGATTGGCTCAGGTGTCACTTGTGTCATTCTTCTTCTCCTTTGGTGATTCAACTTGTAACAGAGGAAACTGAGGTCCACAGGTATTAAAATAACATTCTCAAACTCCTGAAGCTACAGACTGACAGTAGAGATGTGGATAAGCTAGGTTCTCTGCCTTCTGGCTTAGTGCTCAGACTCCCCACACCAAACTGCTTATTCCACAACCGCCTACACAGCTACACAGGTGCTTACAGGACCCAGGGCCCAGCATTTCAGCTTCAAAGTTCAAAACAAACATCCACATATTCAGCTGTTTTTGTGTGGTTTTGTTAATGAGAGCTAATCCCCCACAACACTGGAAACAAAATTCTAAAAACCAAGTTCCCTAAAGGGAGCAATACTATGGAATCAGGCCATGCCAGGAAACGGGATCTTAGGAAATGGGCTAGCCCACATGCCTCCCAACACAAGCATCAGTCAGAGGGGACCTCAAAGCCAGGGTGATCAGGATGCTCGGCTAACAGAGCAGTGCACGGTCAGACATCCTGCCTGTCCCCCAAAAGGGATGATCAGTGTTTTACAGCAGCATCCCTGAAGCATGCTCTGCAACATGCTAGCTCAACAAGCAGCTCCTGGAAATAAAGCATATGCAGTCAAAGGAGTTTTGGAAGCCCTGCCCACTGTACCCTTTTCTTAGAAAGCTGTCATGCATAGTATAGTGTTTTACAGACCCCTGAGGGGTTCTGCAGCAATAAGTGTGTTAGCTTGTCTAAAATTTTCCAAATGTATTTAAGTCTCCTTTCCCTCCTCACAAAATACATATATTAATATCCAACAAAACACACTTGAAGGAGTTCGCACTAAAGTGTTAAGAAAATAGATATCTTTTATTCTCTCTAAGAGCAAAGAAGTTAAAACACAAGTAGGATGCGTTGATTTATGTACTCCACACCTGGCACAGTGCCAAAAACAAACTGCTTGTTCAGTGTTTATTTATTAAATTAATGATACATGATAAGACTCTGAGTGTGTTCAATGTTTTGCACAATTTCCATGGGCCCTCCCTCTCATCTTCCCTGACTTTTCTCTTGACCATCTTTTCTCCCTGATCTCCTCATTAAAATGTTGAGCTTCTACCTGAGGCCAAACCCAAGTTACCATAAATTCTTATCACCATGAAACTCTAGCTCAGAAGCTAGAAGACAGTGGGAGAGAGAGAGAGAGAGAGAGAGAGAGCTGAGTTTCTTCTCAGCCTGGGGTGGATCCAGACATGTGCCACAGGCCCCCTGCCTTCTCACCACAGTCAATTTAGACCAAACAACTTTGTTTAACCACAGACCACAGGCCTCGCCTGGCTACAAGTCTGGGGGATGCCCATCTGTCAGTCCAGCCACACACCTGGGTTCTCCTTCCACTGGGGGCCAACAACCAGCACCCCTTACTTTTGCCTCATGTCCACATATTTCACTTTTCATTTTACCACTCCCTGAAAGACTTCCTTTAGAAACCAAGGAATTGAAAACTTTTCACTATATTTGCTAATTAAAAAGTTGAAGCTGCTTACACAGGGCTGAGAGAGAACACGGTAGATGGACACTCCGAGTGTAGGAGGCCCATTCTCCTCACCGGGCCCTGATTGTCTGGGCCCAAGTCTAGCCCATGGCAGGCTGAGCTCTGGAATGTTCTAGGCTACTGTAGCTGATGGCAACTCTGGCATCACCCCAAAAGTTTCCAGCTACTCCACGCACCAAAAAGCTCTCCAAATGTATATATATTTTTCCTCCTATTCCTCTTTTTTTCCTTGTGAGAAGGACTGGTAATCAGAAAAGTAATCTCAACAGATTTTTCAATTTATTTCCAACCACTTGGGAAGACGGATTCTTTATGGCAATTACCCGAAGACTGTCACAAGATAACATTTTTATTAGAATAGGTAAAAATCCTTCTCTGTCTTTCTTTTTATCTTTCCCGTTCTCAAACTTCTACTTCCTCTGTCATTTTTTATTTTTTTATAGGGATTTTTTTTTTACATCTTTATTGGAGTATAATTGCCATACAATGGTGTGTTAGTTTCTGCTTTATAACACAGTGAATCAGCTATACATATACATATGTCCGCATATCTCTTCCCTCTTGCATCTCCCTCACTCCCACCCTCCCTATCTCACCCCTCTAGGTGGTCACAAAGCACCAAGCTTATCTCCCTGTGTTATGCAGCTGCTTCCCACTAGCTATCTATTTTACATTTGGTAGTGTATATATGTCCATGCCACTCTCTCACTTTGTCCCAGCTTACCCTTCCCCTTCCCCGTATCCTCACTTCCTCTGTCTTTAAATAAGCATGTACATACAGCACACAAGGCTTCTTTACAAAGCATATGTCTCTTTTAGAGGCATCTCTTACTGACGCTGTGACGCTCTTACTCATTTGTCAGTAATTCTGTTGACACTGAAGAGCTTACATTGCTGGGTCCTTCATTAGGTACAAGCATTATTAGGACTGGGGCCATATTTCTAAGTGGTGAAATTTCCCACCACACTCTCATCAGCAGCAGCATCATTCAAATGATCATCAGTGATTACAATTTGAAGGCCTACTTATAAGCATAGGGTTAGATACTCTCATGACTACAGTTGGTCCTTGAACAACACAGGTTTGAACTGAATGGGTCCACTTATATGTAGATTTTTTCAACAAATATATTGGAAAATGTCTTGGAGATCTGTGACAATTTGAAAAACTTGCAAACTGTATAGCCTAGAAATATAGACAAATATAAGTAAAAGTTAGGTATGTCATTAATGCGTAAAATATATGTAGATTCTAGTCTATTTTATCATTTATCACCATAAAACATACACAAATCTAGTCTAAAATTTTAAAATTTATCAAAACAAGCACACAAACACTTACAGACCATACATGGTGCCGTGCCATTTGCAGTTGAGAGAAATGTAAATATCTGTAAAGATGCAGTATTAAATCACACCTGCAGAAAATTAACTGTAGTACATACTGTGCTACTGTAATAATTTGTAGTCGTCTCCTGTTGCTATTGTGATGAGCTCAAGTGTTGTGAGTATCCACTTAAGATGCCATGTTATGCTAATCATCTCTAAGTGAGCAGTTTGTTTCAAGTAAATAGCATATGGCAGTAAAAAGTGATCTCTTGCAGTTCTTGAGTATTTTTCATCATGTTTAAGTTCAATGCCATAAACCTTGGCATCTATGGGACCCACACGAAGTGCTACTGGTGATGCTTGCTGTGATCCCAAGAAGCAGAGAAAGTCATGACGTTACAAGAAAAAGTTCAGTTGCTTGATATGTACCCTAGATTGAGGTCTGCAGCTGTGGTTACCACCACTTCAAGATGAAAGAATCCAGCATAAGGACCATTGTAAAAAAAGAAAAGGAAATTTGTGAAGCCATTGCTTCAGCTATACCAGCAGCTGCAAAAACCTTGCACTTCTTGTGAAATGCCTTTTATTTTGACTTGGAAAAGCAGCTTTTGTGTTGGTGCAGGACTGCTTTAAGAAAGGCATATCTATAGACTCTAATATGATTCAAGATAAAGCAAAATCATTATATGACAACTTAAAGCAAAAGGAAGGTGAAGGATCTACAGCTGGAGAATTTAAAGCCAGCAAAAGATGGTTTGATAATTTTAGAAAGAGGCTTGGCTTAAAATATGTCAACATGACAGGAGGAGATTCTGCCAACCAAGAAGCAGCAGATAAGTTCCCAGACACAATTAAGAAAATCACTGAGGAGAAAGATATCTGAAGATGTCATCATTTTTATTAAAAAGCCATGAAAGCCATCAGGCCCAAAACAGTAAATTCCTTCTGGAGAAAACCTTGTCCAGATGTTGTGCATGACTTCAAAAGATTTATGACAGAGCCAATCAAAGGAAATCATGAAAGAGAATGTGGATATGGCAAAAAAAGAGGGGGGCGGTGAAGGGTTTCAAGTTACAGATATTCAAGGGCTAATGGACACCACACCAGAGGGATCAACAGAAGACAACTTGTTGGAGATGATTGCTTCCAAGCCAGGGCCAGAGGATGAGGAAGACGAAACAGTGCCAGGAAACAAGCTGACATCAGACTATCCAGCAGAAGGGTTCCAATCATTCAAGACTGATTTTGATTACTTTTACAACATGGATCCTTCTATAATATGGGTGCTGAAACTAAAGCAAATGATGGAAGGATTATGGTATATAAACATTTTCAGCGAAATGAAAAAGTAGAAAAGTCAGAAACTATGATGTATTTCCATAAGTTTACACTCAGTGTGACTGCTTCTCCTGCCTCCCCTCCACCTCCTCCACCTCTGCCACCCAAGACAGCAAGACCAATCCTCCTCCTCTTCCTCAGTTCACTCAGTGTGGAGACATGAGTTGAAGAGCTTTATGATGATCCACTTCCACTTAATGAATACTAAATAATCATCATGCCATATGGTTAATAAACTTATCTTCTGCGAGTATGTATATGTCTTCCTGTGAAAATCTAATAACTGTACAGCAAGAACTGTGTAAACATTTTTGTATCATCATCATTGCCTAAGTGTTTACTGTGTAGAACTTTGTGTGCAAGACTTGTATTGAAGTGGATAGCCTATCCTTATGTAGGCATAAGGTGAGTAATATGGAATATAAAGTTAAAAATGTATTAGTTTTCTTACTGTTTTATAACTTTGCTTTCAAAGAATTACATTACTGTGCAGTATGCCTGTCTCTCTCTCTCTCTTCCTCTCTCATAGTTGGAGAAACTGCATATCAGCCTATCATCACAGGTAGGCAATTTTTAAAAAAGTAATAATGTTTCCAGTACTGTATTTTGAATATGACTGCAATACTTTATACCACAGACATTTTACAACAATTCATTCCTTAGTGTATAGGCTAGGTTACTATGAAGCAATCATACTGCTGCTTCTCTGTTATCAATGAATGATTCGTTATACCTGTAGAAAAATATGAATTTCTTTTTCACTTTATCTTTTCATTTTTGATGTCTAATGTTAGCAATACATACAACAGCTACAGTCTTTTATATTGTATAAGACAATATAGATATAGGTACTGACAGATGATTCATCTTGCAAACAGATGACATAAGCTTACAGTATTGATACAGTACTTTAAATGTATTTTCTCTTCTTTATAATTTTCTTAATAAGATTTTCTTTTCTCTAGCTTTCTTTATTATAACAATACAGTATATAATACAATATAAACAGTGTTAATTGACTGTTTATGTTATTAGTAAGGCTTTTGGTCAACAGTAGGCTATTAGCAGTTAAGTTTTGGTCAAAAGTTATATGTGAATTTTTGACTTCATGAGGGGGTCGGCACACCTAAGCCCCAAGTTGTTCAAGGGTCAACTGTATAAAGAAGCAGCAAATCAACAATAGCTGGAGTGCTTTGACTGCTCATCATGGGTTCTGTGTTAAGTTCCTAATGCTCATACTCTCTTTAAACTACACAACACCCTTCTATGTCGGCCCCTTGCTCAACAAGTAAGAAAACCTAATTCAGAATATATTGCTTTCTTGTAACAGCATCAGTGATTTCAGTGCCTAACCTTGGTCCCTGGAGGACTGCTTTTTTCTTCTACTAGCAACCCAAACCTTCTTTTCTTGTGTCTTACTTATTTGCAGACCCTTCCAATTAGCACTTTGTATTCATTTCCATGCATCCTCTCATTCACTCGGTGAAGATTTAATGAGTGCCTGTGATTTTTTCAGCACGGAGCTAGGCCCTAGGGATTCAGCATTAAACGAGTTACATACCATACCTCCCAAAGTCAAGACTTCAATTTATAATACAGATGTCCTACTCATAGCCCCATCCATTCTGTGGGAAGGACATTTTGTGTGGCAGTGGCTATTGGAAACACTCTGGGGTGCCCTGAAGTGGAGGCTTTCCTAACCGAGCTCAGAGAAAGAGACAGAAAACAAATTCTCATAAGTGACATCTTTAAATGTGCAATAGGTGTGACAAATACAAGTGTCTCTTTGTCAGTTTTGTAGGCCCACTTTACATAGTTTATCTGATCTGGCAGTTATCCTGGGAGCTTGGCTGAGTGTTTTTTGTATTTGTACATTAAGACAGCAGGCTTTCAGGAATTAACAGGCCAAGGACAAAATGAAGCAGATCTTGGCTCCATAAAGAGAGGACATTTACTTACAATCAGAAAAACCTGAAGGAGGAGTAAGACTCCACCTTAGCAGGAATAAGAAAGAGATTTAAGCAACAGATGTGAGGGGTTTGGAGGGGGAGGAATAGACTAATTCTGAAGGTTTCTTCCAGCTCTGGAATCCTTTTTTTTCTTTTAATAAATTTATTTATTTATGGCTGCATTGGGACTTTGTTGCTGTGCATGGGCTTTCTCTAGTTGTGGTGAGCGGGGACTAACTCTTCATTGCAGTGCGTGGGCTACTCATTGCTGTGGTTTCTCTTGTTGCAGAGCACGGGCTGTAGGTGTGTGGGCTTCCATATTTGTGGCACGCAGGCTCAGTAATTGTGGCTCGTGGGCTCTGGAACGCAGGCTCAGTAGCTGTAGCACATGGGCTTAGTTGCTCCGCAGCATGTGGGATCTTCCCGGACCAGGGCTTGAACCCATGTCCCCTGCCTTGGAAGATGGATTCTCAACTACTGTGCCACCAGGGAAGCCCCCAGCTCTGGAATTCTAAGTCTATCCCTGAATCTAAATATGGATTTTTTAAAAACTGGCTTTGATAGCCAGAGAATGGATAGTTTTAATTACCTAGTGGATAATTTAGTGGTTATGGGTTCTCTATGGCTCATTTCCAGCTCCCTGATTTTGCTTGATCCAATGTGAGCCCTCTTTTTCTTGGTCTAGCAAATATGCACAAACATAAAACAGAATGTGTGTATTAATCATGACTTTTTGTTTTCTGTATATTTTATGCTTTGACATCTTGGTCCTTGCTGACCCTGGAGGGACCATCCTTATCAGGACTGGCCAATTCTGAGACAGTAAGAAACCTGGAGGGCGCCCTTTCATATGCAAACCAACGAAGCCAGAGCCTACCCCCCTACCCCCATCATCTCCTTTATCCAGCTCTTTCACTCTACCATGACTCTCCTGCCCTGATCATCCCAGCGCCAGGTATCAGACAACTAGGGACATCCCTTATTCACTGGAGTTCACTGAAATTATTCAGACCAGCCAATCCTAAACCTGCTTACCCTGCCTAGCCCATTATTTCACATGAAAACCACAATAAAGGCTGCTGCCCGTGTTTCCTTTGCTCCCTCTGCCTCCTGACTGACCCCTATGCTGCCCCGTGTGCCCTGTGTGTCACAAGGTATCTCCTGTTTCTAGGAAAATGTGAATACAGACTCTCTCCTTTATAGCAATCATTTTGTATCTGCATGTCTTACCATGCATGATTGAAATAATTCCTTAATGTACCCTTCAGGTACCCTTAAAACAATGTAGCTATAGGAAGGTAACAGTTTGATAAAGAAGGAACAACTAAAATGGAAATTTAGAGATGACTTCGTAGATTTAAGTAGCTTTTCTCTAGCCTCTGTGGTCAATAAAGGAAACAAGCTGACATTTATTGAGCACCTACTGCATGTTACTGTACTTACATTATATGACTTAGGTCTATCTGTAGAGCCAGTTGGATTCTTGAGACAACAACATATGCTAGTCTTGGTGGATGGAAAATCATGTTTATAACCAAGTGATACAGGTACAGGATGAGACATACAAGGTATGAAACTCAGTCTGTCTCCTGTGGCTTGAGATGGAGCTGGCCTGTGACTGATGGACCAAGTGTTTCCTGGCCCTGGTCTCAGGCAGAAACTCCTCATCTATTCATAGCTAAATGCCTTAGCTCAGCCCTACAAGTAGCTTAAGTCTTTGATTGCTTTTTTTCCCCCTCTACATAGGTCTCTAGATCATCTAATCTAACCTTATCATTTTAAATAAAATTGGTAAACTGATGACTCACAAATTGGTATCTCAAGCCTAGATGTCCTTCTTCCCTGACCATCACACATCGAATTGTGTTGTCCCCAGTCCGCCTCGGCACAGTGGCACAGAGGTTCTGCCCAAGTGAGGAGGCGAGCCTTAAGGAAGAGAGCTCTGCCTGAGGGGGATGACTTTATTGGAAACAAAGCCTGGAGAAGTTCTGTCTAAATGCCTTGATGTCAAAAACCATGGAGATCTTGGTAGAGAGCAATTACGAGAGGGCTAGTAGTCACACTAGTAGCAACAAGCTACCTGGCAGAACAGCCATAAATTTAACAGCGAGAACTAGGGAAAGGACAGACAAGAAAAATCCTTCTGGGGGTCAGGAAGGCGTTGGGCATTCCCTAGGTTGCACCTACTCAGGAACAGTCAGAGCAGAACACGGGGCAAACTCTAAAGCATCTCCCCAGCCACACCTGATCCATCAGGAAAACACAGGGGCCTTAGTAGCTCCAGGGGATTAAGCACAAATTTAGACCAAAGCTAGCTGAATGTTAAGCTCCTCTGACCCAGGATGACTCTGAGGAAGCGAGGTTTTCAAAATAAAATCACATTTACCCCTGATGGTCTGAGAAACTGTGCATACCCAAGGCTGAGCGCTCTCAGGACACACTGGAGAGATGGCCTCAGAGCAACTACCCTGTGGTTGAATAGAAGGCAAAACTGAAGCTTCTTGAACTCTATGGACAGTCTCCAAGCCCCACTTAACATTTCGCAGGCTTCTCACACTTTGCATGTCAAAACTGAGTTCCTGATAACCACTCCTGATTTTTCTAAGAAAAATAAGAAAACAATTTTACCAAATTGATGAGGGGAAAAGAATAGCAACTTTATCATAAAATGTGAGCAAAAATAAGGAACGTGAACAAAAGGAAATAAAAATGTAAAACAAATAATATACAAAATAAGATGGAAGAAACAAAATACAGCACAATAGTCAATGAATAAATGTAAATAGACTGATTTCTCCCATTAAAATACAAAGACCATCTTACTGGCTTAAAAAGAAACCCAGTTGAATGCAGTTTACAAGAAGCACAGCTAGAGAAAATAATAAAGATTAAATGCAAGGAAAGAATTCAGTAAAATAAAAATCTAAAGAAAGCAGGATTGGTGCTATTAATAGCAAATAAGATGGACAGGGTAAACAGGTGCCATGTAATTATAAGTTGTACAATTTGTGAAAAATGTATGTGTCATAAACCTGAATGCACACACACACATAAAGATCATCTATATATGAAATAAAACCTATGCAAGAGAATGCTGCAAAAATGCAATTACCATTGGACATTTCAATACACATATCCCAGAAAGGACTGACTTATTAGATAAACAAGAAATAAGGCCATAGAGGTATTGGCTGGTACAAAAAAACAGACACTTGGTACTCATCTTAAGAAACTAGAAGAACAAAATAAATCAGAAGAAACTAGGAGAAGGAATTAATAAAGACAGGAGCTTATAACAACAAAATAAAAGATAAGGAAATACAGATATTAGAAAGGATAAACCAATTTGGGAGGTGGTTCTTTGAAAAATAATTTAAAATAAAACAGACCAACACCTAGCAGTCTGATTATAGATAAAAAAGAAAGAACAATCACAGATGCAGGAAGGACTAAAAGAATATTTAATATTAAATATTTCCAAGGGGAAATTATTTTACAGCAAAATATAAATTACCCAAACTTATCCAAGAAGATAGGGAAAACTTGAATAGACCCACAACTATAGACAAGCTCATGAGGGTGATTAGAGATCTGACATTGAAAAGGGCACTAGGACCAGATGGGTTCACAGCTGAGATTTAGCTAATTTTACAAAATAACTGCGATGTTACTTCAATTTTTCCAGGCCATAGAAAAAGCTAGACAGCTCCCCAATTAACTTCGTGGAACAAGCATAAATTTCATACCAAAACCTGGTAAGGAATAGTAGGAAAATAGAAAAGTATATACCAACCTCATATGGAATATAGATATGAAAATTCTATATAAAACATTGGCAAAAGAATCCAGCAGTGTATACAAAAATACATTATGACCATATAGTTTATTCCTGTGTTGCAAATGAAGTATCGAGAATTTTATCAATATAATTATCAATACATTAAAGGGGGAAACCATGTTATCAGATCTATAGACGCTGAAAACAATGCTACTAAGTGAAACAGGAATGGCTGGAAACTACTTAAAAAACCAGAAGCAAATCAAATCTAGATAGAATAAATAAATAATAAAAGCTATTTAGCAATATCTATTTTTAAAAAATTAATTTAAATATGCCCTTCAGCACAGCAATTCTATACCTGAGAATGTAACCCTTAGAAATAAAACCACTGGGTATGTGAGAAAATATGAACAAAATTGTGGATTGTAGAGCTGTTTTGGGGCCGGGTAAACTGGAAACATGATGAATGCCCATTAACAAGAGCAAGGGTGGATAAACTGTTGTTCATCCACACCATGGGATATCATGCAGTCATTTGAAAGAATGAATTGTCAACTGACTTGGTACTTTTTATTTAAAAATGCAAGACACAAGAAACAATATATAATGTGTCTCCATCATGTAAATCGATGACTAGTATCCATATCAGTGTGTTTATCAATATGGTGTTTAAGATTACATGAACAAAGAGAAAAATCTAAAAGGTTATATTCTAAGTTGTTTATATTAGCGTGAGAATATACATTGAAAGACTGAGGAAGTTGATGGTGAAATCAAGGAAAAAAGTACAATAAAAAGAGAGACTGCTCATGTATTTATATAAAATTACATATACATTTTTGTGTATGAGTATTCTGTATTTGAAAAAAGTTTAGAAATTTAAAAAATACCTAAATCACCTGCAAAATACAGACGTAATATCTTTCAGTATGTCCAAAACAATTAACTTTTCTGCCTATGTTGGAATAGATTCTGATTCTTTGTATGAGGGTAAGTCATATTAGTTGACTTACATTTGCAGGCCATGTTGCGTTAAAAATATGGAACTCTGGGACTTCCCTGGTGGTGCAGTGGCTGGGAATCCGTGCTCCCAGTGCAGGAGGCCCAGGTTCAATCCCATGTCAGGGTACTGGATCCCGCATGCATGCCGCAACTGAGAGTTTGCATGCCACAACTAAGGAGCTGGTGAGATGCAACTGAGGAGTCTGCTGGCCACATCTAAGACCTGGCACAACCAAATAAATAATAAAATAAATAAAATTTTAAAAATATGGAACTTTGAACACAAGAATAGCTTTTAGCAGCAAGAGACTGTACAGTAGTCCCCTCTTACATGTGGCTTTGCTTTCCACAATTTCAGTTACCCACTGTCAACTGTGGTCCAAAAATATTAAATGGAAAATTCCAGAAATAAACAATTCATCAGTTTTAAGTTGCATGCTTTATGTCATTCTGAGCAGGGTGATGAAATCTCATGCCATTCTGCTCCATCCCACTTGGGATCCCCAAACATTGACATCATCTACTCCTGACATCCAGCCATCAACTCATGGCCCCATAATGTAAGATCACCCTAAGCTTGTGATCCTCCTTGTGACATACTGGCAGAATTTCAGTAGTAGTCTAAAGCTATGTCACAATGCCTATGCCATTCACCTTACTTCAGCTCATGAAGTAGGCATTTTATCATCTCACATCATCACAAGAGGAGGGGTGAGTACAGTACAGTAAGATATTTTGAGAAAGAGAAAGACCACATTCACATAACTGATTATAGTATACTGTTATAACTTCTATTTTATTATCAGTTACTGTTGTTAATCTTTTAAGTCTCTATAAACTTCTAATTTATAAATTAAATTTTATCATAGGTATGTATGTATAGGAAAAAACATAGTATATATTGGGTTCAGTACTATCTGTGGTTTCAGGCATCCACTGGGGGTCCTGGAACATAGGCCCCATGGATAAGAGGGGGTTACTATAGTTGAATTTGTATAAGCTAGGCACTCCTGTGACATGAAGCTATGAGCTCTGGCTATAAACTGTGTACACCATGTCACCCAGGGCATTACAGTGAGCTCATGGGCAACACTGGATATTTTCAAGAGAAGGACAGGGATATTTGATATCTGTTGGATATCTTGCACACTTGAAGTAGTTTACATTTCCAACAGTAGATCATGATATCCTTGTGAAACCAGGTTTTTGGCAGTTGCCAAAATGTGGAAGAGGAAATGAGAGTGGCATGGTCCAATAGCATTTCAAGTTCTGAAAATATGTGCAGTGTGCAACAGACACATATACTCCGTTATCAAGTAACTGATTACTAAAGGGTACAATTTTGAATATTTTTTCTTTCGATTCATGTGTATTATTTTTCAAATGCCTTGTTCTGTTGTTTGGACCTAACTACTTAATAAATGGAACTGGTAAGTATTTCTTTCAGCCTAGATACACTGTAAGAAAATTACTGAGCCACTAAAAGAGCTGTTGAGACCATCACCTGCTACAGGATGATACAGATGAAGTTACGGCAACTCAAACCTCTACAGGGAGGGGATAATGGTTGCAACTACTACGGAAATCACTCTGTGGGCCTGGGATGGATGACCATTACATGAATGCAATAAAGCCTTTCCTCCTTTTGTAAGTTTGCAAAAAAAATTTTTAAATGCTAAATGTGCTGCCACTGACTTTACTCATATTTACCCCAAAGAGTTAATTGCTATTCCATCCACTGCCTCCATTACAACCTGCAGGGAGGAAAGAATACAAAACAATTACAAATTGATTACTGTTACATTGGGTTTTCACAGCCATAAATCTGAGCACTGCCTTTCCAGGAGACACAGTAAGTTTGACAAGTTTCTTAATATTCAGAAACCAGGTGTCAGATCTCTTCCGAGGTTGCACATTCTAGTGTTTGATTACTTCCTTTGTGTGTTTTGTAATGGGATTTGTTAAATACAAAGGCTGCATGTCTACCTTATTATATATCAGTATTAAATAAATCATGTTGGGATCATCTGTCCCCTTACATTAGGCATTCTTATTCTGGAGATTGTCAGCTTGTTAGTATTGTGAAGTGTTTTCTGAGAGACTCCGCACACCAATTTTGAAAAGCAAAACTTCCCTGGCATGGCCCAAAGGAATCTTGACAGTGTGCTTCCATAAATTCTCTATTCCTTCCTGAGAGAAGGTGAGTAAACTCATCTAAGTCCTCCTGATCATCCTATCACCAAGAACACATCCAAGGACCATGTATGTGCCAAGTGTCATGCTAGGGTTTTCTGTCATGATAAGGCTTTCTCTCTTTATAGAGACAGGGGGCAAAAAATTCCAAAAAACTTTGGTGTCCGAAATATTTTGATATCTCTTTGGCCAAACACAAGAAGTGTTGACACATATTGGTAATTAGACCCGCAAATATTCATTAGTGCTAAAGTAAAAATGACCTCATAAAATTAACAGCTGTATATTTCCCCTGCTCGGTCTTCCCTTATCAGATGCTGACAAAAAGCTAGGTTTTTCTCAAGGGTATTTCTTCTTAGCTAAGCCTTCAATTTTCACCTCATAAATTTTAAACCTTCATGTCCACAAGACCCACACAGGAGCCCAGGATGAAGATTTCACTATCCAGAGCCAAACACTGGGAGTACCATTATAGGGTAGAGCTTATGCTACTGTGCTGCTACCCTGTTATCTCAAAGTGCCTTCACCTAGAAGGTTAAATTCCATTATCATCCATCCATGCTGTGTCTTGGGGTGGAAATGATGAGTGGAGGACAGCAGCTGGCCAGCTCACCTTTGACCAGGAGATGGCAGGAGTGGGTCATCTTAGGGAAAAGGCAGATCCTTAAGGGGCTCCTTTTGGGACTGGGCCATCAGTTACAGTTCTTGGGGATTTAGCAATTTAATAGCAAGGGCTTAAGTTGGAGGCCCAGAATTGAGGGCTGAAGTGTGTCTAACTCAGAGAGAGAACCAAGCAGGTTGGGACACCAGTGGGATTGTAGTCAGATGACAGGAACAGCAGAAAGTGGACGGAGCCAAACAAGAAGGAAGGAACAAGTCAGGAAGCAGAGTCAGCACAGGTCACTGGGCGGTAAGCAACAGCTCAGATGGATGCTAAAAACCGCTGAGCTTGGCAGGGCATGGAGCAACAAGTTGGCTTTGGAGCCACAGGCTGAGACTCCCATTTCTAGATCAGGGAAGGTGTGACATCCTATGTTCCTCTGTCAGGGTGGGCTCTCACCAGAATCCTCACTAGAAAGACAGCTGACTTAAGGGAGCTAGTCACCAAAAGCCAAGAGATCTGAGTTCTTGAAAACTTCTTCCATTATCTTATTTACTGTGGCCAAGCCAAGGTTTACCAATTCCTTCTCTGTCCCCAAAGCTCAACTTCTAATTTATAAAGTGAGGGTCCTAATATTTATCTAATGGTAGCACCAACCTGCCATTCAAACTAGTGATTGGACAGGGGGCTACTGGCCCAAGCGAGAAAGAAATTGGATTCGAATGCAAAGAAGTCATCTTACAAGAAAAAAATAAGAGAGGTGGGGGAGAAAAATACAGAGCTACGATCAGGTACTGACAAGCTATGTTAGCTGCTTCATCATTGTTAAAATAATGGATAGAAGATTGCATAAGGGCTTAAGGAATGTTTATAGGTTTTTAAAGACATCTGCAGGGCTTTTCTTTAAGGAATGATTAGCATTAATGAGAAATAAGAAAACTTCAGCACCATCCCTCCTACAAATGGGAATAAATCTATAAGGCACCTTGCTAGGTATTCTGAAGGCTGCACTCTAATGTACCGTAGGTGCTGTGGCTTGCACATAGTTGTCAATATTATGGCTTTGTCAGGTGTCCATTTTACAGGAATGACCTCAAGCAGGTTTGCCACTTCTGAAATAGTACTTCCTTCGTTACAAAGAACACGCCCTGGTCACTGTGACCTGCTACCATACACATGAATGAAATGTATGACAATGAAGCCCATCTAAGTTATGACTATAGGATTTTGTCTGACTTAAGGGAGGAAATTATGAGCCTGACATTTTTTCAGACCTTTTTGTGTGTTTATAGAACTTAATCCTGATAACTTCCCTGTAAAGTGGGAATCCTCTCCATTATTGTACAAATGAGGGAAGAGGCTCAGGGAGGGTTTATAACTGGCTCAAGGATGCCTAGCTGTTAAGTTGCAGATTTGAATCTAACCCTTTTCTTAAAGTGAATTGTTTGTTATAAAACACAAAGAAAAACCAAAAAACTGTTGTCTGTTCATTTTCACTAATCAAACCCAGGTTCCCATGTGATATGTGTCTAAATTTCACTTCAGGTGGCCTAAATCTAGCCCCAAATGTAGCAGAAAGCCCGCACTTTTCCCCATTTCCATCCCAGAAATCACTGAGTCACCCTCCAGGTGCAGGGTGCATGTCCATTTGCATATTTTGTGGGATGGGACAAATCCTTTTACCCTTGAGGATGATTTACCAACCAAAGCTTTGGAAGCTCACATTTATACTCCATGAGATACTTCATTCTCAGGGAACTTTAACTCTGTGAGAATTTTTATTTTAAAAAGGGCAATTTGGAAATGTGGTTAACAGCAGCACTTCTTCATCAAATAAGGCTACCAGTCCTGTCCATTCTCATGTTTTTGGGTGGTGACTGGGCCAAAGGGACAGCAAATCATATGGGGGTACAAGCTTGGTCAAAGCAAAAGAAGGAGGTTCAGGGTGACTACTTCATTTTCCTGGAAGTTAGCCAAGACTCTCTATGGGAAGAGACACACTTTCCTTGTTGAGTAGATGCCCAGGTAAGTCCATTTTGGGGTAGAATCTGAGCCTTCAGGACCAGAATGAGGATAAAACTGTTTAGCTTGAGACTTGGGGTAGGATTTGCTTTTTCCTCCAAAGAGGGAGGAGCCAGTAAAGGAGAAGGAGACAGGGAAAAGTGTGTAGGGCCAAGAAAACGAGGCAAGGGCTCATTTTCCACATTTCCCAGCCTCATTTCTAATCAGGTTATCAAAGTCACAAAACACTTGAAAAAAGGAACAAAAAATCATGAAATGCCCGGGCATATTGTCTCTAGTGACAGATTGGTGCTACAGGAAAAAACTGGTGGTCATGGAGGCAGAGTCCACAAAGAAGTAGGCTTCTGAGAGGATTATCTACTGGGGGCGGCAGGTGGCTTCCACAGGCCATGAAAATCTCAGGTCAAGTTCAGCCAGATGCCCAAGGCAGCTAACGGGTGCATTAGCACCTGTACAACTCTGTGTTCTTGCTTTCTCATTCCATTTGCCTCTCTGAGGACCCTGGGACTCTCACCACCCCACAATGATGTCTTGAGTTAACTTTCATCACTCTGAAGAAGAGGAAGCAAAAAGAGATGTAGAAATGGAAGCAGGTAGGATGTCTGGACATTTCTCAAAAAACAAAGCAAAAAAAAACCAAACAAACAAATGAAAAAAGCAGAAAAACAAAACCCACCAAACCATGATTCTCCAGCTGAGAGGAAATGAAACTCTGCATTAGCATTGCTTTAATGCTCAAATGAACAAATTAGGAGATCTTTTTTGAGTGGAAATAAATGACTGAATTACTATTTATAGGCAATCAATTAAGGAGAAAATTATAGCACTCAAATGAGGTTTCCCTCCTCAGTGATATATACATAGTGACCCATCTTGATGCCAATTTTGTTAAGGGTCTTTCTAGCAACTTTGATGTTCACTTCAAAAGGAACCCCATTTTTAAAATAAATGACTCCTGTCCCTTCCATTAAATCCTCCTTTCCCTTTGTGGTTAAACTCAATTATCAGAGCGAAGCTTTTAGTTGGCTTGAAGTTGCCTGTTTCTTCCATATGTCAGAAGATTAAGTGGTGCCCAAGAAGACAGTGTCTAAATCTATTTTATGGTCTTTCTGAAATCCATTTAAGTGTACCCAGTGGTCACTCAAATTAATATCTACTAATTATTCACCAGGCTCTCTACTAAATACTTTATATACCTGAACTCATTTAATTCTTAAAAGAGCTCCAGGATGAAGGTAGTGTTATTCCCATTTTGTAGAAGAGGAAACTTAGGGTCACAGTAGTTAACTTACCTCAGGTTTATCCCCTTCCCTCCCCCCACCTCTTTCCTCCTTCCTTCCCTCATTCCTTTCTTCCTTCCTTCCTTCCTTCCTCCTTCCCTCCCTCCCTCCCTTCATTCCTTTCTATAACTATTTATAGAGTCCCTACTATGTGTCACACACTATTCTAGTTGATGAAGATACAACAGGAAGCACAACAGAAAAAGTCCTTGGACACATGGAATTTATACCCAAGTGGGGGTTACAGACAACAAGCTAAATACATAAGATATAAAATATATTAAGTGATTAGGCTGTCATAGAGAAAAATAAAGCAAGAATGGGTATAGGAAGCATTGGGGGATTGCAGTTTTAAATAAGATAGACTGAGAAGAACTTACTGAGATGTGGTGGTTAAAGAGGGTATGGATTCTTTGATGCTCCTCTTATTAAAAGAAGGAAGCTATGCTATTTACAACCTTCCTCTAGAATCTGGGCTGTTCAGTGTCTACTTTAACAGCATTTGGTAGAAGTTATGCTGTGCCTAGTTGCTGGATCAGCTTCAAGAGGACTGGCAGCCTCCACTTTGGTCCCTTTTTTGCTCTGAGCTGCTATGCAAGATCTGCTACTACTTTAAGGGTGCCATGCTGTGAGGAAGCCCAAGCTATGCACAGCAAGAAACATGTCGTGGGAGAGAGACAGTGAGAGAGAGGGAGAGCCAACCATCCCCAAGCTGTTCCTATCTTCTCCTGTACAAGTCATCCCACCTGAGGCCTCAGACTCTGAGGTTCAGAAACAAGTTTCCTCTCTGTGTTCTGTCCTGTCTCCTGACCCACAGAATCGTAATCTGTAACAGTAATTAATCGTTGTTATTTAAACCACTAATTTGGGGGACTGTTTCTTACATAGTGATTGATAACAAGAAGAAAGGTGACTTTGGGGTAATGACACAAAGAGGGTTAGGGAGCAAGCTCTTTTAGAAAGAGCATTCTAGGCAGGGGGAACAGACTTTCAAAGGACCTGAATGGACCTGGAGGGATCAACAAATGGCAAGGAGGCCACTGTGGCTGCAGCAGACTGAGTGAAAGGGAGAGTAAAATTACATCAAGTTAGAGAGATGTATGACTCTTCAGGCCAGTCACTGTAAACACTTTGACTCTGAGTGAGATGGGCAGAGACATTGGAGGGCTGGAATGGGGAAAAGATATATATATATATATATATATAGAGAGAGAGAGAGATATGCTTAATTATTATTCCTTAATAGTCTGTAAGCCAAAAGTGGGTATACACTATTGAGCAAAACCAACATAGACACTGCCCTTGTTGACTTAAAAATCTCAGCAGTCAAGTGACAGAGCCAGATATGATCAGGGCTGCATGTCTCAACCAAAGGCTGTGTCTTTCATCACTGCACCATGTCTGGTCAAATCAAAGACTGATAAGCTTCTCCACCACATTTCATTCTCAGCTAAGGTTCAGTATCTTAAGATTTTTTTGCTTAGGACAAACAAGGAATGACTTACTTTTGTTACTCAAGTTGAGAATTAATATTGAATAATATTAATATGCAGGAAAAAAAGAAATCAGAGGAGAAACTATTTATCAGCTAGAGTTCAACCAGTTTTTACCACCATGTGAGGCATCATTGTTAAAGCTACGACTGCTCAAGGTTAAGATTTGTAATGGCTGGATCTGAGTGCCAATTCTACCTCAAGATCTCTGTGTGATCTCGAGAGAGTTGCTTAGCTACTCTGGGTCTCTCATATCTCACCAGTACAATGAGGAGTATTTTCCAAATGTGCTTTATGAAACATTAGCTGAAAAGATATTTTTTAAAAGAAATTATGTCTGTTTGTGTGTTATCTGTGTGTATGTGTGTGTGGGTGGGAGGGCGTGCCAAGTCAGCTGGAAAATTCTGTATATTATATCCCCTTCTTGAAGATCCACAGTACTAACCAGCAAATTGAAGACCCTAATAAGTTCTGCAGTATAGCTGGGGACTGACTGCAATTAACTAAATCACCTGTGGCCTTTATGGACCTGGATGATGCGTTTCACATCTGCCAGGCTAGGATATGTACCTACCTTATCTCACTGCTGTGGGCTGAGGTTAAATCATTTGTCATGAATTAGCATGTCTAGTCTGTAATTGACGTTCGATGTATGTCAGTTACAGTCTTGTCTCATCCCTTCTCTTTCTGATCTTATTTAAAACACACAATTTTCTAGGTCTTTGCTTCTTGAATAACAAACAAGAGTGAATAATGTACGCTCTGAACACTGTAAATGACAGGCACTCATTAACAGTCACTCTATCTGTGTGGTTTGGGGGAAGAAGTGTGTCAGGTATGGAGATTAGTCAATCACCTCATATGCCCAAGAGCTTCAACCCCCCTCTTCAAACTTCTTTCCAGAGCAACTTAAGAAGGACAGTATGATGACATGCATGTTCTAACTTTTTTTTCCACGGATTAAGTTAATAGTCAGGCATGTGACCTGAAACGGGTAAGCAGAAATGAAGAGAGCTGACATCCAAACAATCTTAAACAAGAACTAGGTAACCACTCCTTGGAATACAAAATGTGATAAACATAGTTTAATTCCTTTTGGTGGGAAAACTCAGGTAATAACATAAAAAATATCAACTGTTTTCCCCCTATTTTAGGTATAAATTATTATTTTCCTTGACCAAGTTACAGTGGGAAAAAGCTTATGGTCTTTTTGATATTACAATTCAACTTGTACATGTCAAGGCAGGAAAAAAAGTCACACACAGAAGTGACTGAACAAGTCTCATTGAAATTCCAATGGAGAAGGAGGTAAGGCAGGAAAGAATGCATATACCACAAAATGTTTTTTTTTTTCTTTTCAGAAAATAAAACTACCTTTTCTACCCAGGACATGAGCATCTAGAATCTCCTTAAATTCAATAATGTATGCTCCCTAAAGAAATTCTCAGTTGTGCATGTGTCCTTAATTATGATAAAGCAGCCAGTGTTTGATTCTCTTGAACAATGAGTTTTCCTCTTTAATCTGGACAAGTAATAAAGTATCATGGTAAACTTGATTTAACAACTGACTTAATACCTGAGATAACACAAACCACAGTTGCCACATCAAGCAGGCTTTGTCAGACTCGGCTGATCTGAAGCCCACCCTCTGAAGTCCCCATTGTGATAAGCCTGCCCAGTGTTCACTGTGGGCATATGAAGATGTAATAAATTGGGTTGTTATTCCTCCAATTCTTCCACTTATTTCTGGAGGTGTCTCTTTGTAATTTAGCTCAAGTTAATGATAACCTTAAATGCAATATTACCAGTTATCATTTCTCACTTTAAAATAGCACCTAAATGGTGAATGTTCTCTGCTTTAGATAGAGTCCTAGGCAAGCTAATGAGGAGATTATGATGGGCAGAACAGAGAGGCCACAGGAGACTGTGCCTCTGGCTCTCTGGTCAGTTCATGTTTACCTTCCAGATTTCACCTGTCTCAGGCAGGCAAAGAATCTAAAGGACATTGGTTGCTAGCATCAGGGAAGAAATCACACTCTCCTATACTGCTCATGGGATGTACTTTACAGAGGAAAATTTAGCAATACCTAACAAAAGCCTTAACTAGGTATGTGTTCTTCGATCAAGCAATGTAATATTCAGGAGTTTATCTTAAGAAATGTTCATCACAGCATTTTCTGTATCAGAAGAACAAAGAAAACAACTGAAATGTCCAATGATATAGTTTGGTGAATTAATTATGGCACACCCAACATTGTTTCCAGCAAACAAATACATAGTGTGCCAGACTCTTTAAGTATTACAAGTTTTAATTTATTTAATTTCTAAAACAACCCTATAAGGCAGTAGCACTATGATCTCTTTTTCACAAGTGAGTAAACTGACTCACAAGGATGTAAATAACCTACTCAAAGTTACATGGATCTTAAATGGCTAACCTGGCACTTGAACCCAGCATCTGGGCACCATGGTCTATACCTTTAATCTCCATTTACACTGCCTCACAACAATGAGATAATGTTCCATCAGCTCAACTGGTGTTAGGGAGACGTTATTTCATGGAAAAGTGTTAGAATATGTGAGTGAGTGAAAAAAAAAAAAAAAAGAGGTTACAAAATATGTTGAACAGGGGCTTCCCTGGTGGGGCAGTGGTTTAGAGTCCGCCTGCCGATGCAGGGGACGCGGGTTCGTGTCCCGGTCCGGGAAGATCCCACATGCCATGGAGTGGCTGGGCCCGTGAGCCATGGGTACCGCCCAAAAAAAAAAAAAAAATGTTGAACAGTGTGACCCAGTTTTCACAGAATAAAAGAAGAGTATATTTATAGGAAGAAAGAAACCTAAGGTCTTTCACTGACAGTGGTTACTTTGGGGTGGCATCTTTAGATACTTCTGAAATTTTCTTTTTGCCTATCTCTTAGTTCTAATCATTGTTACACAGACCATGTATTTAAATGTCAAGCCTCCTTAGAAATTGAAATTTAAGTACAAGAAATAATAGTATAATTAAATTATAGTATATATATTTTGAATCATAAACCAATGTCAGCCATATTGTGGTGAAAACAGTACAGTCATATTGCTGCTCGCAATATAAATTGTTACAACCCCCTATAGAAAGTAAGCTGGCAATGAAAATCAAGAGCCATGAAAATGTTCATTTCCTGTTAACCCTGTGGTCCCACTTGTGGAAATTATCTTATGATCACAATTCAGAAGAAGAAAACTACCATATGCACATAGTAAGAAGTACAAAACTGAAATATTTGATTTATAAGTCCACTGATAGAACCCTGCGAGGCTGGCAGGCTACCAGGATTCCTATTTTCACATCTTCCCAGTGGGTTTATGAGGGAGGACGCTGACCAGACGTATTGAAGGGCTCTATGTAGTTGAACAAAATCTCCTGTCAAAAAGTCCTGGTGGGGGGGCTTCCCTGGTGGTGCAGTGGTTGAGAATCTGCCTGCCAATGCAGGGGACACGGGTTCGAGCCCTGGCCTGGGAGGATCCCACATGCCACGGAGCAACTGGGCCCATGAGCCACAACTACTGAGCCTGCACATCTGGAGCCTGTGCTCCACAACAGGAGATGCTGCGACAGTGAGAGGCCCACGCACCCCGATGAAGAGTGGCCCCTGCTTGCCACAACCAGAGAAAGCCCTCGCACAGAAATGAAGACCCAATGCAGCCAAATAAATAAATAAATAAATAAAACGAATTTATTAAAAAAAAAAAGAAAGAAAGAAAGAAAAAGTCCTGGTGGGGCTTCCCTGGTGGCGCAGTGGTTGAGAGTCCGCCTGCCAGTGCAGGGGACACGGGTTCGTGCCCCGGTACGGGAGGATCCCACGTGCCGCGGAGCGGCTGGGCCCATGAGCCATGGCCACTGAGCCTGCGCGTCCGGAGCCTGTGCTCTGCAACGGGAGAGGCCCCAACAGTGAGAGGCCCGCATACGGCAAAAAAAAAAAAAAAAAAAAAAATTCCTGGTGTCACTAAAGCCAGGAAACACACCTGGTAAAAGCACAGACTAGACTTAAATCTAGGAATGCCACTGGGTTGTGGGAGAGATGGCCTTTGGAGTATGGTGCCCTGTGCTATCACCAGTCTGGATTTCAGGGACATGGTCAGGCTTCTGCCAGGAGGGCCCATTTGGGATCCCAAAAGCACTGATGCAGAAAGGGCCTCTCCTGCTTGAGAACTAAGATATCACACTTTTCTCTCTCTGATAAATAATACTGGGAGCAAGTGTTTTTCCTTTTTCTGTGCTAAACACAGTACTGGGAACCCACACAAGTGACATGGTTAATTGCTCTGGGAAGTACTTGCATTGGGAAGATGACAACATGAACAATACGAGAGCTTGTTGATGAAGATTAGCAGCTGGCTTATTTGGAGTTGTTTTAGGTGATCCCCTGACTGTGCCCACCAACCAGAAGCCCATAAAGTCTCTCCAACCATGACCAGTTCCCTGTCTTTCAGGACCTGCCTTGAATCAGGGAGCTGAGACCCTAAAACCTTTTAAACATCCTCCCCTCACCTTTCCCCACCTAAGAAACTCCTAAGACTATTCAGGTGGCCTTGTCCTTCACTGCAGGAAGTCTAACAAACTCCGCTTTCCTGACCAGCAGGTTTTCAGGGTTTTTTGCAGACTCCTCTCAGGTCCACTCAGGTCAAGGAACAGGAGGAGAAACTGGAAGAGGGATGTATGAGATGGGGGCAAACCCTGGAGCCCTGAGAAGGATGAGCTACAGCATCAGGAAGGCAGAAAAAGAAGAGGAACTATGAGGAAAAGCATTGAAGACCCTAGGATGGAGAAACTGCATCAACTCACAGACTGCTGGAACCAAATGGTGCAAGGAAGAGAGAAGAGAACTGAGCACACCTGGCACCAAGAGCTTTGGGGCAGCCACAGACAGTGTTAACACTTGTGTGGGCTTGTGACAGGGGAGGGAGGGACCTGGCAGGCTTGGGCTTCAGAGTTGGTTTGTTGGGGATCAGAATTAGACTCCCAGGAATACTACTGATCTCACTGTGGTTTGGGGGTGACCTCTGCCTCCAGATTGCCTGCATCCAAACCCTGGCCCTGCCACTTGCCAGTTGTGTGATGTTGGGTTAGTTGCTTGACTGTCATCCAATTGTTCTAAGCCTCAATCTTCTCATCTTTAAAGTGAAATGACAAATAATACCTAACTTGATGGGGTTGCTTTGAGGATAAGTAAGGGGGCTGGCACAGCATCTTATTTGGTAAGCACTGGAGAAGTGTTAGCGTTTACTTATTAGTACTTCATTATCATTATCCCCTTAGTGGAATTCTTCCAAATTCGGAATAAGAAAAAATTGGGACACTTAGTCAATCGTTAAGCTATTATATATAATAGGAACAATTTTAGAAATAAGTAGTGGGGTGCTTGTAAATTGGCCATATATGCCAATTTTCATGTGTTAAGATTCCCACCATGGCCAGTTCCAAGCCACCAATTTGAAGTCTCTGAACCCAGGGTAGAGACGAGATATGCAGGATGGGCCACCAAGGGCTGGCTCAAGCACACCTCACCACTGGAGAGAGGCTTAAATATCTGCCAAAGAAGAATGGTCAGAAGGATGTCCCTTGATAACATAATATAATGCTGTAAAAATTAGAATTATGATGCCTAGATACAGCCCTACAAAATGCTTATTATAATAAAAAGTCTAGATTCAAAATCATATCCATAATGAAATGGTACCTCACAGGCTTCCTTGATTCTAAGATGCACAGTTTTCAGAGTTTTGCTGATTTTCTGTGCTCACGACACAGCTTACAATCCCCATTTAATGTTGTTTCATTTATTTGGTGTTGTTCTGAAATGCAGTTAATACATCAATGATGCACCTCATAAGTTATGTTGCTCTAGAATCAACAGTAAATGGCAGATAAATTGATGCCAACATTGGGATGGGGACAGGAAAAGAGTAAAGCCAAGTGAACACGGTTTGATTTGTTGTTGAAGCAATGCTGTAAGGGAATTTTTCCTTTCATTTGGATGAGTGTTAATATTGTATACATAATAAATCATAACAAAACTTTAAAATAGAGTCTGAACCTGGGCATAAACACATGTGTGCAAGAAAGGGGAAAAGCCCATCCTCCCTCCCTCCCTCTCTCCCTCCCTCCCTCCCTTCCTTCCTTCCTTCCTTCCATCTTTGGTCTGTAGCTTATCTAAGACATCTGATTATTGGATAATAAAGGCACAAAGTGTGGAAAGTGCTAGGTGTGTGTGTGTGTGGTGTGCATGTGTATTGTATTTAGATAATTATTAAAAAACCTCCATCACTTCTCAGCATGGTTTACCGTCTACCCAGGAGTGATAAACCACATTGAGACATATATTTAGAGCTGGCTCTTTAAAGAAAGTTGAAGAAAATCGGTTCAGATTGTTTAAAAAAAAAAAAAAAAAAGGACT